>NW_028185106.1:1728490-2005817 GCF_003343005.1 Rhea americana | reverse complement strand
CAGTAGGTGTTTCCCATGCTGCATATCCACCGTATCCTTTGCTAAAGGACAGCTGTGAATGGCTTTCCTTCTTGCAGTTAAAATAATGGAAAGCGACACCCAGTGAAAATCGCAATTAAACAACTCATCTATTATGAGCTGCCCAGCATACTTCTGYATACAAGCTACACACTTTTGGATTACTTTGTTGATACTGCAGGCTTTCAGAGGGCCTTAAAACCCTATGACATGATGGCAAAAAATAGCTTAAAAATAATCAGCTTTGGGTGCTGGAGGTGCCAGGGCTTAGCTGCCAGTTGTGACAAGTGTGATGAAACCTGAGAAAACTTACAGTTGATTTCACAGTAGGAAGCTGAGTCTGTAAATGACTTTGTAAAGTAGAGAACATTCTCAGGAATTTTTGGTTCCTCTGTGAATGAGCCTCCCCTCTGCCTCCCACCTCTTAGACAAATTTTGGATGGAGACTGATGACTTTTCCCTCCAAATCTTCCACAAGTCCCAGAGCTTGTGGGGGAAGTGAGGATATGAGCCCTGCATGGTATTGCATTGATATGCGCAGGCATGCATGTGCATGGGTGTACCTTTAGAGAATCATTTTCTTGAAGAGTGCTTGCTGGGATAAGGATGGATTAAAGTCCAGTTTTTACCATGTTTGGGTGATCTCTTTCTACTCTGAATACGAGGCCAAAAGGAGTCAACTTTTGAGGATATAAAGTATGAGATTAAGGAAACAAGCCTCGGAAAGATGCATCCTGATTCAAATGTAAAGAAGAAGCTAAGGAAGCAGTTCAAGAGCTTGCTGTATTGTGTGGTTGCAGACCTGTGTGAAAATCTTTAAAAGAAAATTATTTTGTGGTAGTTTGGGGGAGGGGGGGAAGGGTGGAAGATATAAGTTCTCAAAGGAGAAGACTAAAGAAGTCCATGTTAATTTTACTCAGTGTTGTTAAGATGCACAAAGCTAATGAACTAGCTTGTATAGATGAAGAAATGAAGATCRGCCTGCCTTGAAAACTTTTCAAATGATTCCTGCAAAACTTGGGAAGATAATCGTTACGCCAAAATTAGAGGGGGAAAATGTACTGGGATACAAGAAAGCAAGCTGCCTGGAGAAAGTGATTTTTGCAGCCACAAAGCATTAAGGCAATGTGGAATAGCAATAAGTTGTTTGTGAGTTGTTGCTTTGTTATTATAATAAAATCAAAAAGGAAACTAGACAGTAGAGAATCCCCCAATAGGAATTTCTTARCTTTATACAAGAGAAGGAAAAACACTGCAAAAAAACGCCTCAGTTGATGTGATACAGTAGCATGAACAAAATAATGCCTCAAAGGTAGTGTAAATGGCATCCAGAATGCCAAAGAAAACTTTGCATAGGTGGAGATTTCAGGTAATAGTGTAGAGGAGTCGTTAAAATCAGCAACTGATTTGTACAGTAGCCTCAAATTAAATGAAACCATATTCAAAGTACACAATGCTTTGCTTCTGAAACTTCTCAAAGAAAACAGAGGCATTTTTGAAAGGCCAGGATGCTTCCAGACATCCTRGGTTTGGAAACAGAAAAATGATTCAGCCTATAAAGCATCTGTATTGGAGAGTAACTCAAAAATAACTGTGGCTGCAGATGATAGAAAGAGAGTGGCATTGCTGAAGTCTTAGTGCTAGAAAGTTGGAAATGTATCTTTGTAGCTATGGAGRAGACGTTATACATTCACGTATGTCTGAGCAATTAAAATGAAGTGCTAGAGAGGGCTTCAACCAAATACCTGTGCTTGAATAAATATTATYAAGCTAAGTTAAAATCAAAAATATTCTCTGTACTCAGTGCCAAGTATTACTGGTAAAAAGAAGCAGTTACCAAATCACACTCTGGACACCAGCAGAGAGATGAATATTCTACGTGAGATGAAACCTTTTGCAAAAAGATCCTATTGCCACCCACGAGGCCTACAAATAGGAGACATAAGCAGCAGAGCCGAGGGTGATGACATTCTGATGTATAGGTGCGGAGACGGTACGACAGAAGCTGTGGCACGTCATGCTCACAGCCTCATCTGTCTGCTAGTAAAAGCCAGGAGAGTAAATCTAAAATTGAAATAAAATGATGGAATTGTGATTGACTGTGGTTTCATATGTGGAACAGTTCTGACCTCCTAAGAACTAAAATCTGACCTCCAAAAGGTAAAAGCAATACAGGAAAGCCTACTACTAAAGATACTAAATCAGTTCAGAGATTATTAGGGTTTATATACTCAGACAGAATTTTTTTCTGATGGGTCTCAGATGTGTGCAAATTCCTGTGGCAACTGCTGGGCAGAGATGCACACTGGAAGCACGTCCCTCAATATGACATGCTTCATCCCACCCATCAAAAGGCTGATGACCAGATATGCTGTAGTTCCAGCTTTATCTTGTAGTTGGCTCTATTTGCAAATAGGAGAGTAACATCTATTTCTAAAGTGTTTTTTTGTGTGTTTTTCTTTTTTTTCCCTTTTTTTTTAAAATGATATTGATATATGAAATAGGGTAAGGAGAAACCACAGTTTACATGAATGTGCCCCAAATAAGTCCATGTTGTCCCAATCTGATTATAAGAAATTGAACGAACAATCGTAAGGACTGCTCTGTAAGYTCCCCACGTGTTATACTGTGCGGGTGAATATTGCATTCAGTGCAGCAGCAGCACACTTCACCTTTCAAAGGCACACCAGCAACAGCCTGTGGTARGGTGCCTTGTTCGTGGCTGGTAGCTTGGGGCTTGCTGCTTCCCGTGGTGTTTTTCTTGCAGGCTGTTGCAAACTCACTGCTGCAAAAGAGGTGGTAAATGTGCTGATAGGGTAATGAAGWGATGGCAACGTTAGGAGAGGATTGCCCTCCTCAAAAAAATAGTTACGTTTCTATTTTGAAAAAGTGCCAATGTCTATAATWAAAAGAGAAATTTTGTGTTATCATTTGGCAGATGTTAGATCTTCCTTCTGTCTATTCACCTCCCCTTTTTTGTTGTTAAGGAAAGCAAAGCAGAACAAGAAGACGTAGTGATAATTAGATGAGATCTGTCTTGTCCTTTTGACTTGAATATTCAAGTCCAAGTGAGTTGTTATTTCTAGTTACTCAAAGGAAACACTTTATAGCTGTGTTTTTCAGTGCTACCTGTCTAGGGCAGATCAGTGGTAGTGAAAAATCAAGGATATAGAACAAATACTCTGAGCAGCTCCAAAAAAGCTATTTTCAATAAAAGTGATGCAGGCAATGGCCTTGAGGGCTGGAGAATTGATCACAAGGGCTCATTTAGCGCCCTTTATCCAAAGGGCTCGTGTGTAAACGTGGTTATCCACGATCACGTTTACAAACTCTCGTGGCGGCTGCTCGATGGACAGGGGCCGAAYGCGCCCCTCCGCGCGGTTGAGGTGGGGCTCTCGCCGTGCCGCGGTCGATGGCACGCCGCTTCTGCGGCGCGTTCGTCAGGGCTCTCGTGGTTGCTTGTGCCGTTACGGCCGGTTCGTTCCCTCCGCTCTCGCAGGCCCGAGAGGAGGCAACTTGCAGWGTTTGACAGCTCTATAAACAGAAGGGAGCAACGCGCTGACCCTACTACTTACTACATCAAACGTGTCGTTTCACGTGTAATTTGTCCGTGCTCGTTGCCTGCAGAGGGTCTGGTTGTATCTTGTCTCCGCGCGGGCTCAGCTGCAAGGCAAGCCCTCCGCGGAGACGCGGASTTGGTTGCTCGTGCCTCCGCGCCCCGTCACGGACGCGGGCCCCGAGGCTTTGCCGGGACCCGCAGGCACGGCCGCAGTGCGGTCTGCCGTCTTCTGGCCCGCTTCGTCCTGAGAGGCGTGAGCTTGCTCGTCTGGGAGAGCCGCAGAGCTTCGCGTGAGGGCATGGCTTGGGGCTGCCTTGTTCGTGGGGGACCGGGGCGCCCCGCTGCTCTCCGGCAGCGTGCGACCGCGATGTAAGCCGATGGCCGGAGAAGGCAGGAGCGTCGGCTCAGCCTGCCCGAGTGGGGCAATGCCTCCTCACCCCGTCTGGGCGATGAGAGGTCTCCTCTCTCGCTTTATCCATCTCTGCGACCTGGAACGGCCTGGCCGCCGGACAGGTCCCCGGCGAGCCGTGGCCTGGGCTTTCCGCAAAGCTTAAATGGCTTTTGTCGCTCTCCTTGGCACACCRCCCGAGGCAGAAGTCCTCAAGGGTTGTCTCGAAAGTGCCCTCCAGGGCCATCTGGGAACGGTCCCTCTGCTGGGGTGGCCTCGGTCCCTGTGGACCATGGTCCTTCTGCCCCAGGTCCTCTGCCTTCCCCGTGTGAGTACCGACAAAATCTGGCCCTCTGCCGCCCACCTCGCACCCCTGCCCAAGGTTGTTTGACCGCTCACAAGTCCCTGAGCCTCTTGCGTCTTCTCACCGGTGGGATGAGATACAGGAGGCCTTTGGTGCCCCACGTGCGCTTCATGGAGCTGGAAGTGGCTGCAAAGGCTCTCAGAAGAGATCTGCTGGGTGGGTTTTTGTTGTTTTGCTTTAGGATTTTCACTCCATGTGTCGTGAAGCTGTTATAACTGCTTCATTAAACCGTTTCTAGTTATGGTAGTAGCTCCAAACATTTAAATTAGTTATTTTTGTCCATAAGCGCGTGAAACTTGAGGACTGGGAGAACTAGCTCCGCAGCTGGATTTCCATGTGCCGAATGGTGTGCGATATAAACAAAATGCTTTTCTTTGGGTGTTTGGCAGCTCTCGTCCGACCTGTCAGAGAAATAGTTATGACTGTTTTTCTGCTCTCAAATAAGACTGCTGAAAACTTACAGCCTCTCTGGGAATTTCAACGTCTTTCCATGAAACAGTAACAAAACCCATTTTATGTTATGCTTAATTGCAGACAATTTAGAGTGTTAAGAACTCTCTCCTGGCAGATGGAAAAAGAAAACAAAGAAAAAAAAAAAAAAAAAGCCTGCTTTTACTGTCAAACATAAATACTTATTCCTTTTGGCAATATCCACAATTTTTACCTAACTTGACTGACTGTTATAAGAAACTGCTCACAGCAGTTTGTGTTGGCCACTACTGGCCACATGTTATGTTCTTTTTATTTTTATTTTCAGTTGCTTTTTTTSCTTAATAAAATAAACAAACCATTTTTCCTAGATGATGATAATTTCATAATATTTTACCATAAATTATTCATTAATGAAGTTTGATTTCTACTATAAACTTTTTATTATCTAATAACTTGACTTTTTGCTGATGTCTTTTAGTTGAATTACAGTTACAGCAAAAGGGCAGATAATTTTTTTTTTTTTTTTAAAGCCCATAAGTGAAGGAGAATAGTACAATATGAAATCATTCAGGAGGAGGAATGAGTGCAATAACAGCTTACCAGAAGTGATTAAATGCAACAACAATAACAAAAAAAAAAAAAAAAATGCAGTGATCAAAGTTGATTTCCCTTCCCTCTCCTCTTTTTTAACTTTAGAAATATGGTTAAAGGAGATTTTATCTCAGAGGATGCTTACAGAAAGCAAGTATCTTTGATTAACACAGATATTTGTGAGGATACCCATCTACAACAATGGCTGTCATGTGGCTCTTCTGTAAAATGTTTACTTTTCCCTTGATGAGTTGGTAATTTTGGATATTAATAGTTTTTGACTTTTTTTTTTCATGACCAGAAACAGCTTTCCCAACTATAGAACTAATCATCCAGACAAGAAGCAGAAATGGCACYGCATAAGCAGAGAGCAAATGACAAATGTTTTTGAACAAGTGACAGACTAAAATGATAGTGAAAAACAGAAGAAATGTGTGATATTTGGAGCAGGTTCCAACTAAATTCTTGCCATATTACACATGACAGAGACAGAGATGTATGATTTAATATTATAAAGGCTCTTCAACTTCAATCTGCAGCTGAAAGTCTATGAGCTGTGATAGATAAAGCAGAGCAATGCTGGTCATTCAGTTAGAGGTTTTTAAGGAAAACCTTAGTCCTCTGCTTCTTGGGATCAAGATTAGGCAATCAAGTGCACCTCTCTGTGGTGTTCTGTCCTGATCTGGTACTTAAAAGCCGAGTGGCTTGGGTCTTAAGTAAATTTTATGGTTGCTCTGTAATCTSTATGGATTTCTAGGTCAGAAAGAGGTTGTSTCTCTCCTGCATCATAGGAACCTTACTGCTGCTGCGTTGTTCTGAGTATAAAAAATTTAGAGGATTTGRCCAGTAATACTGCAGATCTTAGGTRCAATACAACTAGGCAGGTGTTCTGAGGAGAGAAGCAGTGTGGAAATAGGTATTTGAACGGTTGCAAGAAAGATGGGAGTCTGGTGTGGAAAGTTTTTTTTTTTTTTTTTTTTTTTCCTCTTATAAGAACGACAGGACCGTAGAGCGTGACAAGTCCTGCCCCAGGAAGCACTCCAGAGGTGACATGGCCTGAGTCCTCCAGCCTGGGCACTCTGCCCCAGCTATACAAAAATAGATGGCAGAATGCACTCAGTAAGCAATTTAGTTCTTTCTGCCAAAGTGCATGTTTGAATCCCTGTTGCAGTGTAGAAAACATGGCACAGGCTGATTTATTACCATGACTACTTCTTACAGAGACTTTTGGTCTTGCTTCCTCTATAGTGTCTGTGATGTTTCACAAGAATAGCTGGAATTAATCACTAGTTAGTTGTGTGTAACCATGCCTCATTTATATTGACGGAAGGGGAAAGCGTTCAGTAGCTCTCAGAAATAGGCTGCTCTAATTTAGTCCTGTTTGTCCTTGTGCAGTTACTATTACTATATATGCTTGTAAAGATGGGTGAATATCTAGGAATTCCCCTGAATGATGTCTGTGACATCTTTTACCAAAAATGTATTAGTTTCTGATCTGCTTATACTTGCCTCTTAAGAAGATATCTCTAATSAAATTTTGGAAATCCTCTTATTGGGAGGAACCTCCCCTTTGTAATAAAAGTAGTAATTGCAGCAAGAAAAAAAACAACCTGTTTTGTTAGTCTAAGTAACATGCAGTCTCTTTATTTAATAGGTTGAACTCTGAGAAATTTAATGAGGGCATTTTGAAATATGCTTAAAACATACCGTGCGATTTTTTTCTGAGCTGTAGCAACCAGTACCAAACACAGCCTGAGGAGGGACTTTTTGTGGCAGGGAGCCAAAAAGTCATGATCTCAAGTAACAAATCTCTTCCGATAGCAGGCTGAATTCAGAGATGTATCAAGCCTTAGGATAGGACTGCTCAGTAATGAGGGTGATTGGGCAGTGGGAATCCCTAAAATTAAGCACTGTGGACACTGGGATATTTCAGTCCTATCCTTGTTATCTTTTGTAGCATCCGTATCCTCCGTGGATACTCTCTGTGCCTGCAAATCCAGCTGTGGCATCTGAGCCAGGGCCTTGCTGTACTTGAGCTGGCACTTTGAATCTTCTTTCTTCTGCAGTCCTGTGGTCCTTCAACAACGGTATCACTYGGGTTGTCCAAACAGAGCTAGTGGGGCCTCTGTGTGCTGGTTTAAATGGTAACAGCCCCTCCAACCTCCAGGGAGTCGAACCTCATCCTGTGAAAGACMGTCTTTGGAGACTGACGGAGAGCAACCTCTGTTGCTGCACTCTTTGCTAATATCTCAGTCAACATTCRGCCTTGTTTGCCGGTGCAAACAGGCACAGCAGTGCTGGGAGAAGGTTGGCACTGAAAGTCTCCAGCCATGGCAAGCCGCTCCTCCCACTGTACCTTCTTCGTTCATCATGGCGTTAGCCCCATCAGATGGGATGGGCGAGTTGAACAGCTTGCTTATTTTGAAAGGAGGAGACGGGTCCCTGTTTCCCATCAGCTTCTTCCCACCTTCCCCTGAGGCTATGTGCTCTCACCATTCCGTTTTTTTTTGTTTGTTTGTTTGTTGTTTTAAATCATGTCCAGATTTTGTATGTGCTCAAGCTATTTGAAATCAGCACCCTGGCAGAAAAATGACCTGAAAACAGGTAGTCATTCAGRCTGGTGAGTCGAACTCACTCCTGGAAGGGCCCAGGCAGAGTCACAGTTATTGCAAAACTGCAGGTTTGGGGCCAAAGACAGGGAAGACGAGGTGCAAGAGGCCATTACACCAGCTCAGCTGCGCGTGAAACTGCAGTCTTGCAGGTCTTTCCCACTCCTTCCGTTGCTTCCCGCTCCTTAGTGCGCCTAAGAAAGTCTGCATGCAGAGTGTTAAAGTCGTTGTGTTAAAGGAGAAAGAAAGCTGGAAGTTAAACACCTTTGTACCTGAATGCTGATATTTCTTTGCATTATAATAATAAAAGATGTTTTCACACCTCTGTACATTCCCTTATGATAAACAGCCATGACACCAAATTTCATGGAGAAGTGAAATACCTCTGGCATGAAATAGGCTTGAATTAAATTATGGAACTGTTTGCAAGAAATTTCATGGAAATCTGCCTTGAACTTTCACTTGTATAAAGTGCAGTGTGGATTATATAACCATTTATTGAAATATTTTTCATATCTAATCTTATTTTGCAAGGTRTAACTTACAAAAATGCATTTGTATAGCGTATAAATCATTGATTGCTTGCGAAAGGGTAGAGCTAATCGCAAAATAGCGGCTTTTGACGTTGTCTTCTGTGACTTCACAAAAACGTGCAAATGACCAGCCCTATCTCGGGTCACGCAGAACCACATGCCAGAGCCATGGCATGGAGCGTCTGAGACCTTGACCACCCAGCGTTTTGAGTCTGTACAATGGGGACACAGCAGCTCTAGATCCAATGACTTTTCTCATAAATGTGAGGTCATGTAATTTTAGCAGATCATATAGATAATGGTGCAGGTTGGGGCCTCTTAAATATTAGTTTTAACTGGTTACTGTAGATATTTGGAATATAGTACCAAGTAATTAATGCCACTRTATGACATGTCAGTATCTTTCTGACATGGATCCAAAAGGAATTTGATTTGCTTGTGTGTTGTTATACGTATGGGCTCTTTACTGTATAGGCCATTGTATCRTAATTCAGCAGCAGACTTGCTTATGATTAGAAGAAATAAAGCAAGTAAAGCTTTGGAGACTTTGGGAATTCCATTAAACTGATTGAAGAATACTCACTTGAAATGAGCACCAGTTTCAACTGAAGACTCTGATCTCAAAATATGAGTAATTTTTGACCTACAGTAAAGTCTTCATATATTCTATTATTGAAGAAGTGTATTGAACAAGTTGGTCAGAGAAAATAGCAAAATAACAGATACATTTGGATTTTCAGAGAAGTTATCTAAAGAGGTCAAAACATTGTAAAACAAATTCTGTTTTCTGGAATTTCACAAGTTCCATTAATCTCTAGTTGTACCAAACTTGCAAATTGGCACTCATGTCAGAGCAGATGCATAAGCTTTCCAGAAAATGCTATGCATTACTAAATATTGCCTGGTCTAGTAACATGTAAGAGAAAAACATTTTGAAATACCATCTACTGGTGAGTATAGTCAAAAATGCAGAGCAGGAGAGGTTGGACGCCCCCCCCCCCAAATGATGAGGGAAGAAGTGGCTTGGCAGATAAGGAATAGTGCAATATATTAGCAGTCAGGCTGAAGGTCAAGGAGGAGGAAGAAGATGCAAGACTTGTGAAACCAGGACCTTTGCAGCAGGTAGATTTTTCAGGATCTGAGTCTATTGCATATAATTTCAAAGGTGTGAATTCTGTTAAGGCCGAGGAACAGGAGCTTGTTTTCCTTCCTTGTTCGCTTTTGGTGATACTCACATGAAATAAAATAAAATGCAACCTTTCAAAAAGCTCAGCAAGAATTGTGAATAGAAATTCAAAGAACTTCCCACCATTCCTTTTTTTTTGATGTAACTGGAGTTTTGGAAAAATAATCTGGAGCCCTGCACTTTCTGAGAAAATGSTATTAAAATGATTGTAAAACAATAGTATGTGTAACAGCATACTTTAATTACTAGATGACTGCTTTGTACTTGGTGTATTTGGGCATCCACTAGTTAAAATCAATGGTAAAGGAAGGATCTGGTGCATCTTAGTTCCTAAGGAGCTAGCTGTAATACGCTTTTATAAGGAATGTGAAATACTGTGGTTTGCATAGGAAATCTACTGAATTTAACAGAAGAAATGCCATCATGCACATCCAATCAGCTTATAAATGCTGCCCCTTTTTAAAAAAACACTGTTCCATTGTAATTACGTTAAAAAAAAGGAACTTTTCTTAAGTTGGAGCTTCAAAGAAATATTTTTATATTATGAAAGCTAGTCTTAATTTAAACTTTTGCATTGTACAGAATAATGTGATTCACGTCAATAAAATTCTTGTGTTGTTCTCAAAGTCAGCAGTTAATTTCCATGCCCTGATGCAGAGATACAGGGAAAGTATACATCAAAGTTATRTATAAACACTCTTTCTAAGCACATAATAAATGTTTATTAAAAGACATGCTTTGAGATATGCTCCTTATTTAAATCATATGGTATTTACTTTGTTCAATTCTTAAGACATTTTTGTTTCTATCTCCTAGAAATTACGATGGAAGAAACTTACTGAGTTTGATTGTGAATGCAAGCTGTTCTCCTCTGTCTTTGCTCCTCTAAGATGATATTCTGACTTTGAGAATAGTTTTTCCCCTCCCTGTAACTACTGGTTCCCAGGTACCTCTGTGATATCTTTTAACATAGTATAACTTATTTCACAATTAGAAGGAACTCTTTCTTCTTATGTTTTATATGTTAAGCTTGTTCTTTTGCTGCTGGCACTGCTTTGGCTTTTAAAATAAGTAGGTAGGTAAGTGAGGGGAAAAAACAGGGTGACTTTCCTGATAAAACATGTATTGCAGTTTATCTTTGTTTTTTTAAAAAATGCCATGTACTTGTACATGCATCCACTTTTTTTTATGCTTATGCAAGTCAACAGTTCTTTGATTCACTGAGGATTTGATTTAAAAATTGCCAATAAAATGTCTCTTATTATTAAAGGCAATTTTAATAAAATTATCATTTTATATACACCGACTGTATAATTTAAGCCTTAAAAAATCTTATTTAGAGTTTCACAAGTAATCAGAAACACATTTATATATGGTTTGGTCAAACCCTGGCAGAGTTGACTGAACTACTTGCAAAAATGAAAAGAACAAGAGTTACTCCTTCCTCTAAAAGCAAATTCAGTTTTCCAGATTGCACAAATGAAAGATCCTACTAAGAAAAACATGACAAGCATGGAAGTGGTTTTATTAAGATCAGACTTTTGCAGAGTGGTCTGCTTTTACAGTACACACATTAGGAAAAGAATMCTGGCACCGAAGTTCAGAACAAAGGCAAAAATGCAACAGTTCTAAGTCTGCAGGTTTAGGTTGGTGGAKCTGTTGTTCCCKAGCCYCAGTTCTGTGAATGCAGACCACTAYTCTGTACTTTTTGTTAGAAACTAGAAAAATATTTCTTCATGCCTTCAATTAGGAAAGGAAGAGTTCAYAAAGATGTTATAAAGAAAGTGGTACGTACGTGATAGGTGATAGCAGTGCTGAGTGCTTGACTAGAGGCAGCCTTTTCCTAGCAGTTGGAAGTGAGAATATGAGAAAGCTAGACAAAGAAGAGATGAAAAAGGAGACACAGGAGAAAGGCAGATTAAGGAAGAAAAAGAAAACAGTCGTGCTTATCGGTGCTCTTTTCATGAGGAATAATCTGAAAATGAATGAAATTCTAGTTGGAAGAAGAAATTTTACCTCGCTATAGTTCAGAGAAGGTTACTAACATTATTAGAAATTAGTTCTGATATTATCTTTTGAAGGTCAAGTGAAATTGTGCCTCTTAAATATAAACTACGAGCTAGGCATGTTATCTGTGCAATTAAGAGCAACATGCTTCTCTAAATAGAGTGAAAACTATTCAGATTAGCTTGGGTGAAAGAATATGTCTTCATTTTTATTACAACAGTATGTATTTCTAAGTGTAACAACATTAATCTCCTAGTTTTACACTTAATTCCACAAAGATATACTGTATTACTTACTTAGAGGGAAAAAAAAAGAGAGAGAGAACAGCAGTTTTGGACTATTTGTAGTAATAGTTAAGATATTTCAGACTTCAGTAATTTTTCTTTTTACATTTTGAAAAAAAAGCTGTGTGCTAACAGTAATGAACATGCAATAGAAGAACATGCAATTGGTAAGTGAAGTTATTTTATCTCCAACAGAAAAATAGATTCCAGTTAGCATTTTGAAATCTATGTTGCATTTTATTTCTCTATATCTATGCCACGCTTTATTTCTCTCTGTGGATCTATGATTCTGGTATTTTGTTATTGTTCTGTTCCTCTGCGTTCCCCCCCCACACACACACGCACACTTTTAGTAGATCTATATTATGTAAATGACATGTTTTCATGATTTTAAATCTTAGGATCTTAAATTCCCCATCTAGACCTAATTAAGAGCAGACTGTMGTCTTCAAAGGTGCTGAACTCCTGTGGCTCCCACGGAAGGGGATCAGTAGTGCTCAGCACCTCTGCAGATAACTTCCTGGAAATCTAGGCACTTTTCTTTTAGGTAGTTAAATATTGATTCAGAAGGCTCAAGTCTTTTCGTTTGAAAACGTACGTTTTGACAAGCTCCTTAACTTCTATATTGCTCACTTTTAAAACTTAAATTGACTGCTGCTGGGACTAAACCTGACCTGGCCACGCAGTCAGGTAGGAACGCATAAGGTGCCGTCGACTGATGCATTRAAACGGTGATTCCTTTCAGAGCAGGGTGGTAAAGATCAAAAGCCGTTTTGGTAACCGTTTTGGTAAATGCAGACATTGTAGCATCTCGACCATTTTAATTTCAAAATSTTAATAAAAGGGCATTTGATACTTGACAGGAAGAGACCTTAGACAATGGTTGAATTATCGCAGCAAACGTGTAGGAAACGTTCCATTCTGTGGAAAGTTTGCTTGAAAAGAAATGAAGTATGTAACTTAATTGTACTGGCAGGCTGTAAAGTTCAAAAGCAACTTTGGATCAGAACCCCCTGTTCTGCGGGGGGCTCCGGGATCCTGCCGCCGGCCCCGCGGAGGGCTCGCGAGAGGCCGYGCGGCTGGCAGGGTGCAAGCTCGGATTTGGGCGTGATTTACCTGTCTGCCTCCTGGGCTTTGAGCGGAGGCTGGTGTCTAACCTCGGCGTGCGAAACGTGTCGACGTGACGGGCCAGGAGTATTGCTGTAGCTCCTGGGTCTTTCTCRGCTCAGTCCGAGTCCGAAATGAGAATTTCAACCTAATGTTCCTGTACTACAATAAAAGTAGTTGAGGATAACTTCTCTTCTCATACATCACTTTTTTTTTAATAATAATAAATGGGTAAGTGAAATAGTAGAATTGTGGYCTAGAATTATTTTCAATAATATATTTTAAAAAATTCAGGTAATAGATTTGCACTGGAAAAAACTGTTAGAATAATTTCAGTTGGCTATATCCTAAATCTTTTTTATCTCATTAGTGCATTTTGAATATATATTGCAATTTAATTTACATTAATTAATTTATATGACCGTTTAGTTGTCTGTAACAACAGGCAATAATTTGTATCACAGCTTTTCTGATTGCTAGTGTATTGAATTGATTTTTTGATACTCATTGCCATGGAAAAAATCCATAAGATTTTATGGAACAAAATGAGAATTAGGGGGGTTGATTTTTAGCACTTCTGTTATTTATAGGTTGTGAGGGTTTTGCTCCCGTTTGACAGATGATCAGCTGTGTATAGCTATACTGATTTCATGTTGCTACATATTAGTACTTTTGCCTTCTCTTTTTCTTTTAAAGATCTCTAAGCCATTCTATGACTCATCAGTGTAGCTTTCAAAAACTAACTTTYGTCTTCAGCCAGAACTGAGACAATTGCAAAGTACTTAGGAATTTTGTGGCAAATTATGTTTTTTAAAACAAAACAAACAAAAACCAACCAAAGAGACAAAAAGCTCCTTGGGTTTCTTTTTGTGCAGGGAGGACCAGCCTCCCTGGATTTGCCATGGTAGGAAATGGCCCTTCCAAGTGTCCAAGAGATAAAATAAGCTTGTTTGTAAAAAAAAAAAAAAAAAAATCTGTCCAGTAGTTGGCAGCTCCTTTGGGATGTGCCCAGGGGTACCAGCGATTTGAAGCGTTGTTGTATTTGGGCCTGTTTGAGGCAATGTGTTCTTCACCCGTCACGTGAAGTACTCCGTGCTGTATTGGAAAGCTGGACTGGCGTCTGGTATGGTGTGATTTGGGGCTCTGRACACTTTGCAGGAAATCTTAAAATAGAAGGGTTTGGTCAGTATGATGACCATGCTTGTGTCCCTGCGTGAACTCTTTACTTTGGAATGGGATGTTCCATGGTTCGAATTATAATTTTTTCTTAATTTCAGCCATTTCCAATTTGRGGGGCCTTGATTTCATTCACGGCTCAGTGCTAAAGAGTTGAGAATCGAGCGATGGGCCTGAAATGTTCAGCGGCTCTGCTGATCCCAGAGGAGGGAGGACAGTCCAGGCACTTYGGGTGTGTTCAAGATTAATTTTACCTAGCAGAAATTGCCCCCTATATCGGTGCTCATGGTGGGGAGGTCCGAAGGGGGTGTGGGGAGGGAAGTACGGGAGGAGAAGGAAGGGGAATATATGCATGAGACAGGGCTCTCTTTTTGTCAGGCCCCTGCACAGCTGAGGGGATGTTCTGGAAATACTTAGATCATACTAATAAATAAATACCAGCACATGCTCCTAAGAAACAATGTTTTTGCCTATACAGAGAAAAAAAAATAAAAAATCTGGCGCGGTGACTCAGAGCCCGTGAAGTGTGGGATACTCCCGGCACGACATGGGCTGGGGCGGAGGGAGCCGCCGCTGGGGCGCGAGCGCTTTGCTGAGGGCCCGGGCGCAGCTCTGGGCAGAAACCCTCCGGCTTGTCAACAAAAAGTAACTTGCTCCTTAAAAAGGGGGAGGGGGGAAGAAAAGGATAAAAACAGGATAAAATAAAAAAGCGTGGAAGTGAGAAGGAGGGGAGGGGAGGGAGAAATGCTTTCCCCCCACCCCAAGTAAGGGATTGGGATTCCTGTTTTGTCATGTATTCCCTGTAATTAAAAAAAAAAAAAAAATCATATGCGTCCTGATGAAGTTCTCCCTCGGGGTATTGTTCATAGGAATTACACTTATGCACTACATACAGTATCTGTATGGAAAAGATATTGTTTCAGTTCTCAGTTTAAGAGGTTTTAAGGGGACATGAAAATTATTAGTGTTTAACATGTGCCCCAWAAGTAGATGTTTTGGTTTAAGACTTTAGCACTGGAAGAGAAAAGTAGTCTTAATGAGAGTTRCTGCAGCCTACTAGAAGTAATGTTGCTATTTTGATGGTCTCAGAGTATAAGGAAAGTTTACGGAGAAGGAACATGCAGTTTTTTGCACTGGCAACTGGAAGAAAAGTCTGCTGCTGAGCATACATCCRTCTTTAAGTGACTCGTTAGTAGTGAGGTGGCCAGAGGGCCAAGTTCCTCTTCCAAGATGTCGCCAGAGATGTATTTGTGATTTAGAGTGAAGGGAGGGGAAAAAGAAAGGGRAAAAAAAAAAATCACACACGGGGGCAGTTTCACCCATAGCAAGGCAAGGAACGTGCCGCAGCTTAGGTCGCAAGGTTCCCGGTAACGGAGAGGTTTCAGGGTCCCCAACATGATGCTTGTGTGGCCCCAGGTGTCCCTCAACTAGACTTGAGGAGAAGCTCGCTTCAGCGAGGCGCGGGAAGGGCCCGACTCCTCTGCTGCCCGCGAGCCCAGGGACGCCGGTGCTGCCCACGTCACCCTTAAGTATTGCCGCTTACCTCAAATTATGCTGTAGCTCGCTAGCGTGCCCCGAGCGTGGTGGGCTGTAAAACGGCGTCAGCCTGGGCACGCCGCAGCTCCTGCTTTCTGCTCGGCTGCGGGGAGATATCTTACGTTCTCTGGTCCCGCTTGCATTCGTATGGAAATACAAAGCTCGGGGCTAATTTGGACTCTTATTTCCAGTACACTTCGTAATTAAATTAAAAAAAAAATCAAGAAACATTGCGTGTCTAAAAAGGGCATCGTATCTACAATCACGTTCAAATGCTTTCCTTGAGAGTGATCGTAGCAGGTCTCCATTGCAAAGCCTCTCTCTCTGGGCTTCTTAGAAAGTTGCAGAGCTCCCATATGATAAAAGTTATTATCATAGCGTCTGAGCCACTGTGGTAACTTTAAAGGAAAGAAAAAAAAAAACAGGACTTTTTAGACCTTAAGAAAAAAAAGCTCTAGTGCTAAGGTAATATGCATCTGTGCATGCAACTAAAGCTTATCACAAAACAGTGGCAAATCTGAGAGAGATCTTTTTTTTTTTTTTTAAAAAAAGTGCATTTAGAAGTTCTTAAGGGTAGTTTTGAAATCTGATCTTTCAAAAAATAATAAGCTATATTAATTGAACACTTTATTTAACTGAAATATGCAAAAGATTGCCCTTTAGTAACGGGTGCTGCCTTCTATGAATTTGCAAAAAGACCTTTGCAAAGTGCCGTGTTTTCATACGTGTGGCCTGTTGCCAAGATAACTTCAGCTCTTGTAAAGATACCATTCTTTGAAACTGTCCCGTGTTAGTGGGCATATGTCTGTTCTACTCAGTGCCAGAAGAAGGAAAGGAAAATCTTTGAAGATAGAAGACAGGCTGTATACATGTATACAAAGTATCAGCCACAACACCTGTAACAACTACCTACAGCTTATACAGATAAAATATATCTATATTCAGTAGTGACATATTCATGAAATTGTCTAGGGATCCAGAGCCTTTCTTACATAGTGCACGTATCTGTGTCTTTGCAGAAGGTTCAAAGCTTTCTTTACAGGTCCTGTTTTAGCAGTGCAATTTTCATTCAGATATTAGTAAAACACAACAGATCTYTTAAAATGAGAACCAATGCTGTGTTATTTAGCAATCCAGACTARCACAGAGGATAAAATATTCAACGGAAAACGTGAAATGCATCTACAAGAGGCACAAAGATGTCGTAYGAGTTGCTCTGTTTAGATTTACACTGATGCACTTTTGATGAACTTCAGACTCTGCTGCTTCTTATAAAGAAAAATGTTCCTAGGTCTGGAGCAGCGTTAATTTGCTTACTTACAGTGTACAAATATCATTATTACTGTGTCTTTCTTTAAAGATAGAATACTGTTTTTCAATTCCAAAACATTCAGGCTACATTAGAAGAATGTGCATGTATGGAGATATATATATATATATATATACTTTTTTCCCTTTCTTTTGAAGTGCAGTCTTGAAGACTGCACAAATCTGAGTTTAAGGAATTTGGTCAGATAGCAATGCTGATTTTAAACAGAATTCTCCCTTGGTACTGAGGATGCAAATATGGTTGGTGTCTGTCTGCTCCCACGGAAAATGAAGCCTGCTACCGCTTGGTATATAATTTTAGTATTGAGACTATCTTGAGCCMATCTTTGTAGCACTGATGTGGCTACAACGCACATGTTAGAAACTTTTTATACGGTCATAAAAGTAATAAGTTACAAAGCTTGATGTTATGCGAAATGAAAGAAAGCAGCGTGCTTTGTTTCATTTTCGGATTATTAATGCGTATCTTGATAAAAACGTGTAGTAAGGTGAACGGTGTCCGGGGGGAGTGCTGCACGGGCATCTTGATTTAATTCCCCTCYGCGCTCGCTAGCTGTGCAGACTCGCATTTGATCTCCAAGCCAAGATGCAGCCGGCGCGGAGAAGCCARCGGTGCAAACGGAGAGGGACGCGCGCTCCGCCTCGGCGGCGGGCGCAGAGCAGAAGCGCCGTCCTGCCGCCGAGGCCGGGCCCGCCGCCCGGAGCTGCTGGGTTTCCCCTACCCCTCCCCAAGCGCCGGTTTGACGCGTCTCGCCCGTCCGAACTGTGCTCTCTGTGCAGCGTTTCCGCGGAAGTGCYTCTCCTGATGAGTCCTCTCCGCGCAGCGGGCTGCTGTTAGCAGGTCGAGGAGTGGCAGGGGACGTGGTGCCCCGCGCAGCACCAAGGGCTGTGTCTTCAGTGAAGTCTGGAGTTGGGGAGGGTGGCTTTTCTTGCTTTCTTTTTCTTTCTTTTTTTTTTTTAGGAAAATTTAGATTTTTTTTTCATCCAGTACAGTGAGAGCTGGGACACAGATCGATCATTTGTTCGGGATGATCTGTGGTTTCAGACCGATTTCCATCTTTCCTCTGATCTCAGCGTCTGAACTGRCGAGGGGAAACGTTTCGGAGTACAGTCCTTTAAACGGCTAGCAGGGAGCGCAGCGCTTGCTGCTCCTGATTTCRAAGAGGTTAGCCCCAGAAATAAGCACAGCTGTTGTATACTCGGTACTAAGTGTTTTCAGGATGGAGCCTTAATACAGCACTTGTACAGGACTTGTAAGGTATTAACAATTTTAGGTCCTGAACCTGCAAACACTTACGTGTCTCAGTAATTTTATTCCTGAGAGCAGTCCAGCGGCACTCACATGAGTGCAATTATGGACGCGAGTAAGTGCTTGCGAGATCAAGGCATTAGTTTTCAAAGAGACCGTAAACTCTATAGACCACTGCAAAATTATATATACTGCAATGACCTGTGAAATCGCCACATAGTAAGTTGTGCAAGTGAGCTACTCGTTCCCCATACCCAGTTGTGCGAACATTTAAACGAATGAGTAGCTTTACTCGCGGAAGTAATCCCAGACAAACGACTGAAATGATACGGAATTGCTTGCGAGAGTGAAGTTACTCATAAATTTAAGCATTTGCAGAGCTGTGCTGTAGATTTTACTGTTTGAACTTGTGTTTTTGTCCCACATACTAAAGCAGAAATGTAGTACTTGGGATTCTGATGCCATGTGAAAACTAAGCTGGTGAGTTTGCAGAGTGAACGAGTAACACCAACCCTACCAAAAATCTCTGAAGTTGGTGAAAAGATTTCCGCTGACTGCAGTGGGAGGTGGATCAGACCCCATGTAGAAAAACTGGACATCTTAATTTTGTTTTTAGGTTTTTCAGAAATGTACATATTTAAAATCTGGAAATGCTAAATCATGTCACTGGATCAAAAAAATGATACAATGATATTATTATTCCCTATTTTATTTTGTTATGTATTTGCATGAAATCTCCATAGAAGATCAATGCCCAAATAGAAAACCAAAATTCTTGTTTATAGATGATCATATGCTCTGTATGTTGATCTTTTCATTAGAAATAATCAGCATTTCCTGTGTCTAAGCTCTTAAACATAAGCAAGATCAAGAAAAGGGACTCTTTTCTCTGTATGTCCTTTAGCATATAAGGAGGATAACACAAAAGGCAATAAAAGCAAGTGATCTTTTTGTATTAGGAATGGAAAAAAGTCACTTCTAAAAACAGAGCAGCGGGGTAGATCTTGGTCATTGATAGCCCAAAGTCACGAAAAGCCATGTTCATAGCCGGGCAGAAATAGCTGCCAAGGTGAGTAGTTCTCTTGTAGAAGCAAARGGGGCATTTGCACAGAAACCTCCTAAATCCTTGCCACCACCTTGCGAAAGGCATCCTGTTAGCGAGCGCTGCTCGTCTGGAGCCCACCAAACGGGCTAGGTGGTGTCCGGGCTTCTGCGGCAAACTCGGGTTTTTGCCTCAAAGAGCTACCTGAGTTTGAAAGATCGGTGTCTGGTAAGCGAGTAACTCATCCTGTTCTTYAACAAATTAAACCTTTAAATGTCAGAGGTGCTTTTTAGGCTGTTACTGGAGAGTTACTCGCGGACCGGTATTACACCTTGTAGTCRCTATGGGAACTTTTTAATATATGCGGTTTGGAAACAAGAAATTGGAAATAATTTTTGCATTCCTAAATCCACTTTCCTGATGGTAGGCAGGGGCAGCCGTGGATTACCAGATTGGTAACCGTAGGCTATTGTGCAAAGCTGTGGTTACAATCTCCAGAAACTGTTATACCTTGGAGGAAAAATTACACTGATAAACCCCTACAAAGAAATAGGAGTAAATAGTAYCCCCCTCTCTCTTTTCTTTTTAATGTGGTGACTAATCAGTTCAAAACTCAATATTTTAATATGTTCACAAGAAAACAAATGGCTGATCAAAAAGTGGGTCCTGTAGAGGGTATYAAATACAGAGGAGCAAAATGAATTTTACATTATTTCAACAAAATAAGTGAGATAATTACAACTAAAATATCCGACACTAAATCTTCCATGAAACTCCTGGCTTTAAACTATTTACTGTATCTTTTTTTATTCATGTAAACTAATTTTGGAAAAAGATGCAGTAAACACTTTAATATGATGGTGATGGTATACCTATTTAGAAGCGTGGTCCCAGGGCTCCTCCGTGCCTTATTAGTGGATTTTAGGGCAGTAAAGTACCTGATAAGGTTCAAACTATGCTGAAAYGATTCTGAGATCAAAACCACTTGAGCTCAAAAATATTTTTAGGATGATTGAAAGGAGAAACAAAAACATTGTAAGAGCAATAATGCTTCTAATTCATTTGCAAAATGATTAAAAAGAGAAGGTCTGTTATGTTTTACCAAAATAAACGGGCTTTTTTCAACAGTGTTTAATCAATTCTTACAAATGAATGTTTTTAGTGTTATTCATTTTTGATCCCTAGGAATTAAACAGGATTTGAATGAAATGCTTGATTGGATAAATATATATATATATATATATATATATATTTTTACTTAATAGAAATTATCTCCAATAACAATTGTTTTATCAGTAAAATTACTGTTTTAGTGTTTATCTAATTTGTTATAAATTTGTCTGATTCCTGCCTGAGAAAGTAATTAAATTTTGGCATATAAAGGTGTAAATATTTTAAATGAATGTTAGAGTGTTGCTGCTGTTCCTTTTGGTAATAATGGATTTCTAAGAAGAAAAATTGGAATTTTAGAAAAGTGATATTAGAAATAAAGCATTAATAAATGGGTTTGTGTNATTTTAATAAAATTTTGTTTCAAACTAGTTATTTCAAGTGTTCTTTCAAAGTGTTTTCTAATGTTAGTTTACAGTGCATTTCATCTGGAAGCTTTACATTTGAGGAGATGGCTAATGTTTTATAAATTTTATTTTCAAAGAGATCATAGCATAAACATTTGAATTTATGAATTATTACCTCTATTGATTTGACTCTCCTGTTTGTGAATTGGTCAATTAATTTCCAAAGGGATATGAAAAATAGGTTTTAGACAGAGATAATCCACTATAATCCCAAAACAGAAATTGGAGGACAAAATGTTCACAGCAATAAATTATTCTTTTATACATTCTTGTTACCTTGATTCCTCCCAAATTTTCCAAATCCCCTGCTTAAGGTCACAGGAAATGTGAACCTCACCAAAACCTTAAAATAAAGAGGCTGATAATACGTACAACGACGATGGCAGTTCATTTTAAAGAATGTTATTTAATTATGGCAGTGCGAATGTGCTCTTCGAGTTTGCTAGTCTGTTATAACAGTGGAATTTGACTCGGTAACTCGGATGCTCTCTGTTTTCGTTGATTAGATAAAGCCTTAAAATATTCCAGAAAGTTCAAAGTTGGCTCCAGTCATTTCACATCAATCTATACAAGAGCGTGTGCTCTCGGAGACAGATGGGCACAGGCCAACTTGGGTGAATAAATTTCTGTAGTTAGGGGTCTTCAAAGTGAGGGAGACGGAGCTTTCGGCAGGAGCATGTTCTTGTGATTTATTTTATTTATTTTTTAAAATGGTCCCTCTTCTTTCCGTCCATCTGGAGACAGGAACGGAGGATCACCTGGCCAGGCAGGGTGGACGTGGTGGCGCGTGCGTTCGTAAGGAAATCGCCATCAATACCAGGTGCCCGCCGTGCTCTAGTGCTGGAGTCCGAGGTGATCACAGAGATGCAGCGGAGGTTTACGGTGGAAAAAAAGGGTGAAAGATTTAGGGATAGAAAGCTGGTGTAGTAAATACAGCCAGTTACACGGTGGCCTGAAATAGGTACATTAGCGGTGGTGATAGGACTCTTTTCTTCAAAGAATTGCAATGTGGTTTGTTAGTGTTTAATACATTTGGAACAGGGGACGTATCTGTCGGGCGTGTGTGTGTTCTGTATGTGATACACACTCCGTGGAAGAGTAACTTAATTTCCAGTGCGTTTACCCTGTTATCCTGCACGGTGGTGCTGGGAAGCAGAGACACGGGTGAGAAGTTGCAGTTTCCTGGAGGAGCCTTGCTGGGAGGCACAAGGACATAGCGTAGTTAGAGCACCCCACCGGCCGTCATCGCGCGACTCACAAAGTTTAGAAATGATACCCTGTAAGTATTTGATCTTTAGCTTGCTCTGAATATAATTAAAATATTTAAATGTTATTAAAGCATGCACCCAACTGATTTTAGTGGAGAGAGTTGCAACGATTCTGGCTGAAAACGGTATTGAAAATTAATGAGTTCTTGATAGTGAGGTAAACTTGAACCGAACTGACCTTTTTTTTGTAGCTAAYGTACAAACCAAGAATTATTACCGCTAACTTAGAGGAAAGTTTTAATGCGAACTGAAAATATTTGTTTTAGAACAAACATGAAAAACTGAGGGACTTGCTTGCTTACTTGATTAAATGCAAAAGTGAGATTGCAGATAGGATTTTGTTGTGCTGTGATAGAACTTATTTTACCAGTCACTTTCATAACCTTTAAACAGCCTTAAATAGTACATATGAAAAACACATTCATAACAGATTCCCCATAGGGAATTTTCTTTGGTTTAAGAAAATTTTATTAAAGATTGGCATTGCAAATAACATTTTTCATAACTATATGTAGACCTGTTAAAATTTTTATTAAAACTGGAGTTCAGCCTGTTCKTTTTCATCATTCTATCAGATATTAAACTCCAGCAGCAGCTGTAGGAAATGGAGAAAGGGATTTTCAAAGGGATTTGAGTCTCCCTGTCTCTGTGCCTTTAGTGATCATATTATCATAACTATCACACATAACAAAGCTCTAAATCTGTAATTCAGATAAAGTAGTCAGGACTTTGAAATACAAAAATCCAAACATATGCTGTAACATTTTTTTTGCAATGCTGGTTCCTTTAACATGGATTTTGTAAACTTGGAGAGGTATCCAACAGATTTTGTATACTAACACATACTAAATGACCTTATTACTTAAACATTTGATGGAGATTTAATTAAAGGCATGGTCTGTTATACCTGCAGTAGTTCTTCTAGAAGTGTACCAGATACTGTTCTACCAAATGATGATCAAACCACTAAAGGTTAATAAGAAATGATGTTAGAAGCTGGGTTTTTTTTCTTTTTTCTTTTTCTTTTTCTTTTTCTTCTTTTTTTTTTTTTTTTTTTTTTTTTTTTTTTTTTTTTTGGAAGTGAATTATGTAAGCTAAACTGCAGTGGAGGCAATGCCTATCTTCTCAACAGTGTGAGAGTCCTGGTTCATGAGGCCACAGCTCAGCGTAATGCTGGGCTGGAATGGTAAGTGTGAACACAATTCTCTGATGAACTTAAGAAGCTAAAAATGCAATGTAATAAAAGTTAGAGAGGCTCGCTTTTAAAGTGAAAGCAATGTAATACAAAAGAAACGGTTTCCAAAGTATTTTAAGTACTTCTGTAAGCTTATTTACATTGAAAAGACAGGTTTGGAATTAAGTGCCTAGGGAAAACAGTAGTTGTATTGTGAAAAGTTAGCAAAACTCTAAATCTCGATATCAAACGGGCTTGTAAATGAGCACTGGCATATATATTTATTGTAACACTGCCTTCTGCTGGTCACACCTCATTTGTGATGTGAGTGAAAGTGCTGTGTGGTAATGGGGATGTTGTGCCTGGCTGGAATTATTCTCAAACGGGAGATACTTGGTGCTTAGGAAATATTTATTTGGAGATAACATACATCTCTCAGATACCTGCACATCAATGATAAACACACTGAATCCAGGCTCTATTTTTACAGCTACTAAATTGGCATTTTCTTGAGCTCAACCGAGAGGAAGTGTTTTGTGTATAGCACACCGAAGAGTTACAAAATCGCTTCTCTCTGTTGTTAAATGGATTCCTGCTTTTTTGGATATTTCTGTAGGGTTGGATTTTCTGCTTGTTTCTGTATTATGACTCGGAGGGCTTTGTGTGTCAGCGAGCGTGTACCAAGCAAAACATCTGCAGAGAGATTTCTGTGTTTAAGAGCAAACGTCTAAATGTAACGGAGGTCAGACGGCTGTTAGATCTATGTGTTTATGTATACGTTTAAGCAAGTGTTTGCATAAACTGCACTTTTTGTGGGCAAGTGCTTTATTTTTTGGTCATTCAAAATACACACGTACATTATGGTAATTACTGCTTAGAGAAAAATACAGGGCTTTGGATGTGGTTTGTATTTTAATTTCCAGCATATAAAACACATCTTTTATTAAAATTATATTGCTGTAAGAAACACATGTATTCTTAAACAGACATAAACGTTTAAAAGGTGTAATGTGAATTTATGTGTATATGTATRCACGTCTGTGAGATTAGGAAAAATATTACCACTGTATACTAGCTTCATCATAATGGATTGAAGAGGTATAAAATGATACTATATTTAATTCTCCTATAAATATCTGATACTGAAAGTCAAGTATTTGCTAGGAGTTCTCTTCAGTTGCAGAGTATATAATGGTTAAAACACACACTCATTGAAAACATTGGCATGCATGTCTGGCTGCCTGCAGTAAAATTAATGACTAGATTGTGCAGTGTGGGAAAATTTTTATTTTACTTTGGTTTTCTTCAAGAAGTGAAATCCTGCTTTAGTTGCCTGAGGCTACATTTTTAAGCACCTTTATTACAGCACAGATAAAAACCCAGCTATCTGACAAAATGCATTCTGTTTTATTAGAAAGGATTACCTGAAAAAGCACAATTCTGTATATTCTAGGGATAATTTAAGCACCAAGAATCCCTATTTTATGCCATATAAAAAGTAATTATTCATAATGCACACTAGAATTGYGTTTTAATAGCCAAGACATATCAGAAATTATGCAAATTGAGACATTTGGATTTTTAAGTTTCTYCCCTGAATTTGGGGCCTCTCCCCGTAATCCAAGGGGAATTGTCCCCTGCTTCCGCAGGCTCCCTGTCCAAGCAGCGCCCGCAGATTCCAGCCCCGGAGCCCTCCGAGGATCACAGTGGTCCCGTCTGACCCTTGTAGTCTATGAACCTTAAGGTTTTAATAATCAAAGACCAGCCTAACCCCATGTGTGCATGTTTTAAAATTCCAAATCTCATCTTAGATGTAACAGTAATTAAAAAGTCTCTTCTAAAATGATAATARAATCGGCCTTGTAAGAACAGATATAACAACGTGCATAATAAAGTACTCGGTGCCAGTTCTAGGGCTGTGCAGGGAAGGACTAAATGCTGTTAAAAATGCAAAAGGGCACGGAAAAAATACCCGTAAGGTTTTAAGCTTTGCTGGAAAAAAAAAAAAAAAGATTTAATGGCCTCAAAGCTGACCAAGGACTACTCTATATTATAAAAGACCTGCTGTTGCCTGTTAYGGATAGTGTTTGAACTAGACTGTATTTCAGTATATAATGGAATGAAGGATTTCTTTGAAGATTTATACTTTTGCCTCAGCATTTTATGTACAAGCATCTGTTTATTTGCTTGCTTCCATGTATGTGAGCGCATTTGCAGGCGTACATACAACATACGTAATAGCTGAAAATCCCAGAGCAGTTTGTGTGCAGTTAGTCATAGCTGCACATAAACATATTAAAACCTGAGTGTTAAAGTGTGTGTATCTAGAGAGATAATATGTGATAGTGGGCAGCATAATTCACTTTCATTTTCCTGAGGTAGCGAGGGCTGCATAATTCATGAATGGCAGAACAAAGTCAAGCCGTGAGCGAGTTGCACATGGATATCCCTAATGAATGTGTGCACTACCTACTTCCCTTCAAGTCGGGCTTGAATCGTAGCTGCTATTCCTCCATTTTTACTTGTGTATTTTCTAATATCGGGTTTATAAAAGTTTTTTTGCATTACCCAGAAGAAAGTACGTGTGGCTTCCTCCTTCCTACGGGAAGCACGTTCCGCTGTAAGATAGCAGAATGTATTTGACATTTGGCTCTTAGATTTTCAGAAGCAACTTTATGCATGCAGGTATATCAATTTTTAGGGCAGACTTGTGTATTTTAGCTCATACCATTAGGTTTCACCTGTATTTGTTCTTATGCGTGGCCTTGTATTTCAGTCTGTTTTTTTATTATTATTCAGTTTTTGTAGCTACCCTACTTATTGCTCTGGTTGTGCAATTTGTACTTGGCTTTTTAGAAGTTCACTTACAGTATTACTGACGAGTAGAAAAACAGCAATTATTCCTTGTACAGTAGCAGTCTTCTGATGAATTAGCAGGCTCCAAACATTTAGGTAATCTCTGTGTGATCAGACTGTGAAATGAAACCTGTTCCAAAGGTCTAGAGGCATAAACAAAGAAATCAACATAGGATTTTTATTTAAAATACATATAAGCAAAGGCAATAAAAATGTAAGTGAGCACTGTCATTTTACATTTATCAGTGTGTCTACATGAAAGCAACTTTCAGTTTATTTTTTGTTCATTCTGTATCTGAAATTCTTTAACAGTTAAGTAATTGTAAAAAATGTGAAGTCAAATGGATTTTGCCTTAATTTTATTAAATTAACTTATTTACTAAATATGCTGTTGTTTTTATCAGGTAGAGGTGTTATAAAGTAGATAAAATTACTTATTTTGTAAGATTGGTTACAGACCGTAGATCAAAACATATGGATTACAATGACTAAATATGTATAAAATCAGCATAATCCATTCATGTGTTTGTAAGGACCCAGAGTCCTCCAGAGAGTCACAAATCCACTTGATGTTCTTGAGTGCTGGATTTTTTTTTTTTCTCTCTGATTTTATCTGAAATATATTTAAAAATTTGAAAGTCAAAGGGATGCTTGTTGGTTACAGCTGAGCAGTCTCAAACACATATATTTATCCTACCTAAACTTGGTAGAGTCCTTCTAACAGAGTGCTTCTAATTTTGGGGCAGAAATACCCGTTCCAGAGAGCCGCACCTCTCTCTGAGGCTTGAAGGAAACAGCTCGTTTCTTAGTAAAATCCTTCTCTCATATGCAGATCTTGCTTTCTGTGTATCTCCACATAACTAAGAAGAGCCACATATTTTGGGAGATGTACACATACTGTAACACCATATTTTAAGTAAAATGACTTTCTTCAAGTCTTCCAACAATTTATTTTATCTATTTTTTTCCAAAAGCAGTAATGCTAGATGATGAGGAAGAGAATTAAGGCAATCACAGAAAATCTTAAATCAATGTATTTTTATATTTTTACTGGTCTGTGTTGCTACTATAATTTTAAGTAATTTTAAATTAGGAGTTCATGTGGCATGTATGCCTTCTCAGGGGCAGGGTGGAAGGGAAAGGCGCCTATCTAGGAATGTATTGCATGTGCGTGCTTATATGTAATAACATATCATATAGGGAGGACAAACCCACATTATGCACGTGTGACTCATGGYATTTTTGCCACAGTTTTACAYCTRTATGATGCCCTTGGTTATCACATAYGTTCAACTGCGCTTTGATTCCTTCATCAGAAGGAGGGTGGCAAGCTTTAGAATAAATACCCTGTTGTGTGATACGGTATCCCAKAACATATGTTTTTATCTCATTTAAAAACATAAAACACTTCCAGCGTATTTTATGTGCATTGGGAAGAMTCAAACAAGTTGATTCTTTTCTTAACTAAGTGGGGCAGAATAATTGCAATTTTAAGATCGGCATTACTGCGAGTCATGTAAGCAATATGATTGTGATCATTTTGAGGGCATCAGGCAGGTATTTAACAGCTTGGTTCAGGTTGCCTAGGACAACAAAAATGCCACTAGGCTGCATCTCAGAACTTCTGGGATGAAATGAGTTGTGACATACCAGTGAAGATTAAATTCGTAACAGATAGAACACTTTTGAAGTACTAGCTTATGATTTCACAGTGGCATTAGGAGTCTTACTGCAGTATTTAAGCAGTTAGAAAGAATGCTGGTTATTAGTGGTTGAATTTTGTAAAATAGGATTTTATTGTCTTTTAAATAGCCATGACAGCAGTTTGTATTATCCAAGCACAACATTTTTATTGCCGTGTATTACTGTTGGTGAAGTGCTTTTTTCACACTCCCATATATAGAACTGAGCAGTTACCCAGGTGAATACTTTTGTTTGTTCTCTGCTGCATCGCTGACTTTAAAATAATACAGCCTTTTTCTCTCCTTTCTTTCTTTCTTTTTTTTTTTTTTTTTCCTCTGTGTGTTCCCCCCCCGCCTTCTTCCCTCCTTGTTTTTGGTCAATGGCTTGGGGAGAGGCGAAAAGAGAACAGAAACATCCAGTGTTTGTCTCGGATAACACTGGAAGATCAGATGTCCAAAAATGTTCTAGGCCTGCACATTTTTACATATGGTAAACTACTTCTAAAAAATAGYATAATTTCAGATCTCAAATATGCCTTTATCGTGAGGCCTTACGACATGACATTACCAGTACGTAAAGCTACCATGCTTTGTGACTGAATTTGATCATTATCAAAATTTCCTGCCATATCATGTAACAGAAATAGAGACTTGTTCCTAAAAATAATGTCTAGAAATCTCCAAGTGTTCATTAAACCGTTTAGGGTGAAAACGGACATGAGTCCCTTTCTCTGCAGTAATCTCTTAAGGCTCACTAGACGCCATATTACAATTTCCAGTGTTACTAATTTGTGAAAGTTAGTTTAAAATACTAATCTTCRTATTGGCAGGCTCTTCTAATGGCTCTCTAGACTTCAATGGGTTAATTTTCAATGAGGGTCGGGTTTTATATGTTTATATTTTCTTAGCCTTGGTCAGGAGAAGTGGCTTTGCTTGCCCTTGTGCTGTGCCAAAGTGATAGGGTTTCATTCGTTTGAAAACCTAGCACATCCCAAGAGGTTACCTTGGTGTAGATTTCTTTCTTTCTGTATTAAATCGCTCATTGTCGCAAAGTGACTGGTGCTGCTGGGCTTTGAAAAGAACTTCTAAGAGGTTAAAAAAAAGCTTCTGTATGGAAGGATTTTTCAGCTCTGCAGACAGTACAGTTTGCAGCTGTTTGACTTGCGACAGTGATATGGATCTGATTGTATACAGTATACTGGGAGCCATGGTTGCAGCTGGAATAGAGGTTATAAATTTTAAAAGCAATGCAGATTTTGGCCATTAATTGGCTGCTAATAAAAGCAAACTCAATGGGTTCTAACTGTGGGAGCCTGTAGCTCTGTATCTGATATCAGGAATTCATACACATTACACAGTTTTAGTGATTCAGACCACGACTAATTGAAATATGAGGCATACTGATCAAATTTAGCATTACCAGCATGCACTCTGGTTTGGGACTGTATGGCGACAAGGTAGCATTTATTACTTATTCTCCATAACACTGCCTGATTGAAATATCTAGCTATGTTGTCAGCAGAGGCCCAGCTGGGCTTTAGTACAGCTAATTAAGTCATTAAAAGAGAGGTCAAGCAATCTAACTCTTGCATACTAAACTACATAAAAGTCTTTATTATATTTTTTAATAAGCCAAGATTTGAATTTTTAAAGAAGTTTGTTTTAATAATAAATGCATTTGCTGGCTGCTTTGTCTGGGGCTTGATTAAAATACACATTTGTTAGTAACAAAGTGAAAACTTTTTGAGTCTTGGTATAATAAAACAAGCTTGTGGGGGRTTTCTGGTTTTGTTTTTGTTGTTGTTTTGTTTTGTTTTAAGTGCCTAACAGCTAAGTGCGAGGCGGGATGATCACAGAAACACCGCTGGCCTTGTGCAGGTGGACAGAAGCGACTCCGCTTAGGAGCTTGGTCCTCAGCGGAAGAAACCACCTCTGCACAACGTGTATAGAAACYGGCAGCGTTTTGTGCTAGAAAGGCWGTCCTTTGGGGCACTGAGAGTAAGGAACAGACCTAGAGGGAGAGGTGGCTCGAAAACTAAGGACGAGGTAACGTTGGGTGAGTGCGGCCACCCGTGTCCTAAGTCAGATGGGGGAGAGGCTCAGGTGAAGGGGGAGAGCAACGATTTGCTCGTGGAGTCAGAGAGCAACAGGCTGTGGCTTGCCCGAGTTTGGAAAAATAAAGCAGGGAGAAGCTAATCCAGAGCTCGGGTTCGTTGTTTGGGCTTCCCCCGCCTCCTCCCGCTCCCGCGGCGGTCGGCGTCGGCGAGCGCGCGCCCGAGTAGGTGTGCCGCCGCCCCGGCCCAGGGGTCGGGGTCTTCTGCGGGGCGCGTTTTCGTGGCTCTCGCCCAAACCGCGCGTACGGATACCCGCAGAAACCGAAGCATCCGAGCCTCAAAGGCAAAGACGACCAAAATGTTTCAGAGCTGCAAATGGCAGCCCGCAGCCTCGCTGACTCACAGTCGCTCAGCGCAAGGGCTGCGGGGYGCTCGGACGTTTCCTTTGCAAGTTCGGGGTACTTTGACTCAGAAATCCGTARTTCTGGCCTCCTGGGTCCTTTCTCCTCCATGTTCGCAGCAGCTATTGAAGAGGCGTATTTAGGTGTCGTGTTTGTCCCAGACAGATATCTGAGGTAGAAGGCTGTGAGCTAGGGAGAGTTTCTTCTGCATCAATCGTTATTTAACGACTAACCAGAGAACTTAGCGAAAGTGAATTTAAAGGAGGTATTTCACAATTAACAAATGATAACTCCTAAAGCTGATTGTGTGTCAGTTTGCAGATTTTCTTTGCGCAGCTAAAAGAAGCAAGTCTTGCAAACCAAAATGTGTAAATCAAGTGGYTCCTTTACAGTAAATAATAACTGCTATGAAGTGGGGAAATGGGAATCAGTGAATATTTCTCGTAGCAGCACGTATTAATAGTGACGATCCGTATGTTTCCATTATTGTAGCAAATAGATCTTACTCCTCTTCTGTTTCTATTTTGGCTCAACTTTTACAAGTTTAGTAATTAAATCTCTGATTAAACCACACAAATTATACTGTCTGGAGTAGAAATGTACTTTTTTTTAATACAAAAAGTGCCAAGAATATGTGGTTAGGGATTTGGACTACAGGTAGAAGAAAGCAAAGGAATTGGAGGAAAGTTAATAAATAATTTCAGAGGTCAGCTGTATAATATTTTTTATCTTACTAAAGATTTTAATTTTTTTTTGAGAGAGAGAGAGAAATGTACCATTTAGCCACACGTTTATAATTGGACACAGAACAACTTTGTCTTTTTCTTTTTTCTTTCTTTTCTTTCTTCTTATTCTAAGACRGTCAGACTTCTTTTACTGTTGATTTTTCTGAGCAGTTTAGATTTATTACTGTTGTAATAGCAATGAACATTGCACCTTCCTGATCTTCGCAGGATTTGCAATGGCATGAGCAACAGAAGATGCATTGAGAGTAGTTTTCTAAACATCAGAAGAAACAGTATGAGTGGAGCTATACTGAATAAAGGCTTTCTACATGGTGTTGCCTTGTGAATTCAGACCTYTTCATGTGACTAGTAGAAGCTGTTTCTTACCAAGTATGTCAGAGTATTTCATGTTCTCGCCTCGCATTTGGAAGCATTTTAAAAAATACCAGTAATTAAATCATTATGCTTATTGTAGTTCAGTGCATCTTTAAATAAATCAATTTTTAAAAAATCTTTGTGCATTACAGGGAGGGCAAGGGGGGGAGAGAGAGAGAGAGAGAGAAGGCTGCAGAATCACAAGGTCTTTTTTTATTTTTTTTCTTGAATTTGTTACCTTTTGCAAAAAGAGGTATGCTCACTGCATTGGGAAGACTCACAGTCTTTTCAGAGCTTTAATCTTTTCCTTTATTTCCTCAAAAATAAATTAAGATCTAGATGCAAAAATCAAAACAGATACGTAAAMTATTGTACATAGTGAACACAAACTTTATAACGGCCTTTCGACCTATGGCCTTCCCCYTTCTTAAAACTAGTAAATGATTGGAATAAGCTCTCCTTTAATTTTTTCAGCTGGGATCTGGAGAGGGTTGGGAGTTATTTTTTGAATGCTGGTGTACAAGAAAGCTGTTAGGAACAGTGAAGGCAGAGTAGGTCAACAGGCAACCTCAGTTAGAGACTGTAGTCAGTGCTGTGGTGGTTGTGAGTCTGGCTCTCCAGCAAAAGGAACTGGAACAGCAGCAGTGGGTTACAAGACTSACCATACTGGCTCAAGAAAAAGAAGCCACCTAGCCCAGTATTTGGTCTCTGAGGGCCATATGCGTGTGCTGAGGAAAGAGTAAGAGCTGAACTGGGGTGTGTATGAGACGCTGTTCTCTAATGTCCTCGCAGCCTCTGTAATTCTGAGATGTTCTGAGGTGGTTAYGAGTTGTCTGGCAGCCCCTAATGGGGGTCTCTCGCAAGGACTTGTTCTGTCTTCCCTGGACTCTCCATGTAAAGATACCATTGCTGTGTAGCCATTTGTGTGTACTAAAGAGTTAAATCTACAATAGAAATTTCCCGCTAAAAATGCAATATAGCCAGTCCAAGTTTTCATTCAGATTAGAACTGCATCAAATCTTGAGGGAGGTTGCAAAAAGCCCTAGTAATCTTCATCAGCCCTGAGAAAAATAAGCARACTCTTGAGAGGGAAAAGACCTGAGCCTTTGCTCATTACAGTTGTGGGCTGAARGGATCCACTTGCCCATTGTGCATCCATGCAAAAATCTTCACGGCCTTCGTGGATTATTTTTTCCAGGTTCTTGGTTTTACATATGTGTATGTCTGCTGAGCAAAATGCAGCCTCCAGAACTTGAGGAACTGTGGAGCATACGGGAAAGGACTGTATTTTCTCTCAGCCTTGCGGAAAGTCTTTTGGCTATTTTTGCTTAGTAGATTCAGGAGAGCTGTTTACTCTGAGCTGGAGGGAGACTCAAAATCAATGCAAAGCAACGTGTGAGCATCTAGAAGTAAATAAAAGTGGGAATACAAGGCCCACTTTTAGGTGTTCCAAGTGTACTGAACGCTAGCTAGAGTACTGTATTTTGTCAGTCAGAACAGCAAGGCACCATTATGATGAGCAAAGCTATGGGGTTTTTTTATTTTTTTTCCCGATGGTATTTCTGATCAAACTAGTATCAGCAAATCTTATAATCTGTTCTAATGAAAGAAGCCAGCCCCACTTTTACAGTGCAAGTTCAGAAGTGTGCTGATAGTTGTATGATATCTTTGTATTTCTTAACAGAACTTATCTTCCAGACATATTAAGAGAGGACGTCGATTAATATGTGTATGGATGTACATTGTGGTATTCTGTGTAGACTATAACTGATCATTTATTTTACGTATTTATATTTCACTGTTCTTGTATATGCAGAACAAAAATGTACACAGAATGAGTTCCACGTCCTGCTGAAATCAATGGCAGAAACCCGTGTAAGCTTCAGCAGGGTCAGGATTTCATCTCTGGTGTTAATACAGTCATTTCCATTGTAAATATGCTGCTGAAATTGATCCTTTTCTTTTCTCTCAAATTGGTACGTGATACGTACAGATGAAATTTCCTTGGTGATTTTTTTTTAAGCTTAAAAAAAGAGGGCCTTTTTTTTTTTAACCATTAGGAAAGAAAATTATTTAACTTTTTTCTCCTTTTTATTTAAGGAGCATTAGGATAGCAGATCTGGGCTAGCTGGGAAGTGCTGAGGTGTCTGTATTAGGGGTGTGTGTGTGTGTCTGTCCGTGAGAGCTGTGGCTGGTTCAGAGGTGGCTCTGTGCTTTCTGCAGAGAAAGTGGAACTTCACAGAATATGCGCAGATAGGAACAAAATGAGGTAGTATCTTGTTGACAGCAGATGACATGCAATATTATACATTTGTAATAGTACCTAGAGGAATTGCATTATCTCTTCCTTTTCCCCTCTTGGTAAGTAGTGGGATGTTCTRCAGCAAAAATACACTATGATCACAGGCTGAACCACTTCAGAACTGAGATACGCTGACAAACTTTAACTTGCTCCTACACGTGTCTTAATCATATCACCATATTCCTGTTTTCCAAAATGCTGCATGTGTCCCACTTCCATTTCCTCACTGAGAACTGGTAAACACTGAGTTTTTAAAACTATGTCTCTCTTTCAGGATTCTAGGTATAGTTTTGGTCCTAGGCTTGCATTTTGTATTTTTCTGGCCTAAATATGTAGTAAGTGCAATAATATATTGTCTCTTCTCATTTCTCTTTGTCTTGTTGCTCAGTTTCAGTGCACCGATATCAGCGGAGACACAGAGTAAGGTGTTAATAAGTACTTCATCCGTAAGCCRTAATAGTTCTTGCACCTGGAGCTTTCCTTCCATGGTTTTTGCCTACCAGGAAAGAGTTCACTGCTGGAGAACTAGTATCTCCAGGCCCAGATCCCATGGTGTCCCTCGAGAACACCAGTAAAACTGGGATGAAAAAATGCGATGTTTTTAATAAACTGTGCTATTCTTCTCAAGCAGCTAGTTTGACTGGAAAAGTAATAGTGATTTAGATAAAAAGCTATTAATTTGGTAAGTGAAATGTGCTTGTTCTTTTGACTGGTGCACTGAGGGTGAGCAGATATGGATCTGGACTGATCGGGTGGCACAGATGTTGTGGTAGTTCTGTCAGTAATTTTCCTTCCTTTTATCAGTTTGGTTCCTGACCTTAGGGCTGGTGCCCCTTTTCTTGTTAGAGAACACCACTTTGCAAATACAAGAGATGGCCTCGTACGGAAGGAAGTGACCTGAACAGAAGCTCAGAGGAACAAAAAGAAAAGTTGTAGACAGATCCATATGCTTCATAGCACAACAGAGAAGGAGAACCTGGCTCCGTGTTTTATCCATAACAAAATTCTCATTTTTCTCAGCAGGATAAAGCTTTCTGCCATTTTGAACAGACTTTTGGACTTGACAGCTGCTGAACTGATGAACATGATTAATTTAAACACAGAGTGCTCTGGGAGAGATGGAGTCAAAAGGAATCTGTGAAGGGGAAAGAGAAAGACACTAACCCCTGCACCCAATTTTTATACCCATTGCTCTTTTCACCACTAGACAGTCTCCTGTGTCCTAACAGCATGCAACATTTGCTGCTCTTTTTTGGAGTTCTGAAATATCTGAATAAGTAGGTTTTCCCTTCTGGACCGGATGACCAGCTTTGGAATTAATTGTTTCTCATGTTTTCTTGGTATTTCTGGTCATGATCAACTGGTCATACACCAGCCATCTAMTGAAGAACCTGTTCTTAAGCCATATCTGCTCCTCCCAGTGGAGACTGAAGACTACCAAAGGAGATTAAGAAGTTGGCTGCAAGTGTTGCATGCCATGTGAAGTGACCACCACATATGTTGGTGATGCTTCTCTGTTACCGAGTGTTCACCACTTCGCTGTCTGTCTGAAGCTGTTGCTACAGTTTGCTTTCAGTGTCAGTTAGCCCTTGCCATGTTCTTTGCTTTGTGGCTTTCTGGACCTGGAGGGGCCTTCTGCGTCCCTGCAGAKCGTCCCGTCTCACCACGCTCGCAGAGCAGCGGTACCTTCTCACTGGGGAGCTGCGCCCTCCTTACGAGTTCCTATTTCATAGTATTGTTAAATAATCTCCTTTCCCTTTGTTATCTTCCAGAATCTTTTAAGAAATAATTGGTTTCCCCTTACTATGCAACACGTGAACTCCTTGTGAAATACAGCATTTTGGTATTGTTTTTTAACAGTATCCCTTTTAAACAATAGGCTGTAATAAGCTCCTAGATTTTGCACATCCGTCACAGGMTAGCAATAAGTTTTTGACTTTATTTTGTCTTTGTCAATAGATCTTCCTTTCTTGTTTTGACTTCATACCCCAAAAAGTCTTTGAGCAGATTTGAAGAGAATTAGGTATCATCTGTTTTTTGTTTGCTTAAACTAAAAAGAAGTGTTTTTTAGCCACTCCGCTGCTACTAGCCAGTCAGCTTTCAGTACCATGACAGTTGGAGCAAGGAGGGTGATGAGGAGCGCTGGAAAGAGTAAATCTTCTATAGCTTTAAACGCCAGAGCCCGGGTTGTGGGTGGCAGCTGACGTGTGGTGTGACGCAATCCCCTGTGCAGCCCGCGGCAAATGCTGCGATGCCCTGCGCCTGGTCTCCGCGGCTGTAAGCGTGGCACAGCTAGTGCAAAATTACTCCTTCTCCCTCCCCTGCCCTTAAAACGCTTTGGGTTCCTACTTGATAAAGCCAGTGGAAAAGACCACGGGAGTTTGGAAATAAGTCGTGTTTCTGATGAAAGAATATTCTGCCTCATGTTTCCTTTTGGCCATGACTTTCCTGGGTAGAGCTGCCAGCCAAACGTACTCCCTTTCCCTAAATCTGAAACCTATTAGGAATGGTATCGCTGAGTACTGAAGATCTATGCAGGCAATTTCCTTCCCGGGCTAAAGCACCGGGGTGAGTGTTGTAAGTTTTCCCAGTCCCCCTCCACCACCGCTCCCGCYGCAGCGCGGTCTGCCCCGCGCCGGAGGCAGGGGCTGCGAGAGGGGCCGGGCGGCTGCCGCGATGGCCACGGGTCACTGCGGTTGGGTGAGCGTGGAGGAAGAGGAGACCTGCCTGCCTGCCRGGGCTTAAGCCTCTTGGAGCAAAAGGGGGGTTTTAAATTGCTGAAGAGGTTCTTCTGAATTATTGCAAAACATAGTAACCGAATTCCGGGGTGCTCTAAGGGACTTTTAATTTAGGCGTTGCAAGTACTCAGAAAGACCTGTCCTTCACATAGTACTCACTGCTCGCAAGGTCCCACCATTTTGGAATTGCTTATTTGTGTACTAGAAACATAGAGATAACACTGGAAAAATATTATTCCTGCTTTTTCCTGCCCCGGCCTTCTGCCAGACGTTTATGGTTCCAGAGAGTTTCATAAAGGTGTTGTGATTTCGATGACGATAAGGTAGCGGATAATTAAAAATCCGGCTACTCCGCTGGAACGAGAGATGAGAGATTCTTTCCAGAAGTGCTGTCTGCACTGCTAAAAAGCATTTACTGTACAGTACATTTTTTGTTCTGTCAGACATTTGGCAATATTTTACGTTATATTTTAGAAGTCAAACACCATGGTATAGAGTCTAAATTCTTTGTCTGAAAGTCTTTTTGTTCTTAACCGTCAGAGAATATAAAAAAATCAGCTGTGGTATTTTCGGTCATCTCATATTTCAAATGCCTTTTTATTCAGTGCTTTTATGACCAGTTGCTTGACAACATATAGATATAGTTACTTCATGCGAACAATGCCCCCGTGCAATTGGTGTTGGTATGTATTTTTCAGGGCATATGTCGAGATACAGTAGTTCCCAGCCGAGGCAGTTTTTAAAAAGGGCTTTGCTGCAGTGCATTTTTACACGGTGAAGTGATGTTTTCGTTGAAACTCTTCCATGACATCCTCGCTAGGTTACATCTATTTTAAGATACGAGTTTTATTAATCTGAAGCATGCTAGGCCCTAGTAGTGCAGCGTTTCAATGCTTAAAGCATCTCTTCCGGGATGTTATTGTGGTTTTGCAATAAGAATGGAAGAAAAAATGTACGAAGGAAAAATATTCACGAAATTAAAAAGGCTATTTTGCTAAAAGGGCTTTTTAGATGGCAGGAGAAATACTAGCATAGAGGAAAAATAAAGAGGAAATGTGTCAACAGAAATATACAGAATCTTGATAGTTTCATTTTATAATAATAAAATAAATCGCATTCTTCCTAGAAGAGATTTCTTTGAAAAGCTGCTATATTCTACAGGAGTTTGGGATCATCTTTTAGGAAAAAAAAAAAAATACATCCTCACTTAGTGCCATATGATAGTTATGAGGAGGTGGGGAGCCTATAAAAGGATATGATTACACAGTAATTGCTACTTTTGGGGGGACTAATTTCTGCAAAATCCCACTTAATTTCTGTAGAACTCCATCAATTTTATGCTTACTTTATTCCTTTTTCATAAGGAATTTGAGATTATTGTTTTAACCTTTTCCCCCCACTGAATGGACAGTAAGTGAGTGCAGTAGTTTTGGGGTTTTTAAAATTATTGTTAGTTTCGCCTGTATTTTTTTTTTTTGCATTTCTTATAACAGGGATTAGCCAGTAAAATTTAAAATAAGTATTTTAGTCCACAGAAGACATTTAAATATGCTACAGTTTTCAAWTGTGGTGGTTTATTGTTTTGGGCTATTACTAAAGGATAGCAGAATTTTTGTACAAGGGACTGGCTATGGAGAACCCCAAAGGTAAGTATTACAGTAATTTGCTGTTATTCGGGTCATGAGTCTATTACTTGAATTTTAAGGGTATTTGTGATGGGCAAGCATCGTTACTTAAAGGATTCRTGTAAATTCTAACCATCTTGAACAGAACAAGTAGGATTTAAGCATTTGCTTGTGTTTGTGTATGTGCTTCCTACTGGATTTGGGTTCATTGGCATTAGGTACCTGGGGATTCCTTCAGCGTTTCCCAGTAGCAGAGAGCAAGCGTTTTGCATCGTGTGTGCTCCGTGTGGAGAGTAGTCATGGGAATGAATAAAAAATACACAGTACAAAACTATTAGGCTCAGTAAAMCCATATAGCTTACAAACTAGTTCTGACGTGATTGCATGTGGGATAACCTGACGTATTTTTATTTTAGTGAAGGTCAGTGACAAAGATTATTTGCGTGGAAATAAAGATGACCTATGAAAATGTGCTGTATTAAGGGAGTTGTACAGCTATTTTCAATGTTTATCCAGAGCATTTTTTTTAGTACAYAGAATATGGGCTTGTGGGTCACCAAGCAGTAGAATTATACAAAGAAACGAATAGTTGATGGCAAACACAGAGAGCTGATACGTTTTCAAGGAGGACAAGCCCGCCGCACTTGCGAGCGATGATAGATGTGTGTGAAATATAATCCTGATTAAAAATGCATGTGTGAACCCCCTTCGAATAAAGTGCTGTGTCTGCCAGCATGTTCAGAGCTCCTTTATGTGAGGAGGGAAGGCTAGTGGAACAGCTCTTGCACCGTTCGCKTTCTCTTCATCACTTGCAGAACTCGCTGTTCCTCCAAAATTGTCAGCAGACGTAAAGAGTTACGAATGCAGAAAGCAGGGTGAGGTGTTTCAAGGGATTCGTGTCAGAAGGGCTAGTGTAGGTTTTGAAAATATACCTGAACCGGGGTAATGCGCAAGTGTGCGCAGCCTGCGTTTTCAGGTGCGTTCAGGACAGCTTGGTCGGAGATCTGGGGGCAGCTGCGGACACTCGGCTGCTACTAAGACCTGGTCAGGTATTGAAATCCTCGTATGTGTTTTCTTTGCTAGCTGTTGACATCTATATTAGAAATATATTCATCAAAGCTAAAGCAGTGGAAAGAGATTGATACTGAATATTCACTTCTGGGGATGGAAGAAGCTTCGGACAGAGGTGACTGAGCTGCATGTCGTAACGCTGACTCTGTGCTGCTGGGAAGAGATGGTAAATGGAGCCTTTAAAAGAGAAGGCAGCGGCCTGGCCTGCTTACGGGGCCAGATCCGGCCAGTCCTGCTGAACGGGGACATAGTCTTCTGCGACATCTGTACTCTTGGTCCTCAGAGATTGCTGCTTAGGTTGTTTGCAGGAACTCTTGCAGGTAGCAATTAACTAGATCATGAGGGTCTGAGAAGCTGTTTTGGTGCTGTTCCTTGACTGCTTTTTATTTCAGTGAATKCAAAGCTCTTTGACTCTCTGCATCCTCAGTTTTCCTTTAAAAAGGGCACTGAACTGAAGTGCTTTGAATCGCAGGTGAGGTTGCACGGATGCTTGGGTACGCCGCTCGCTCCAAGCAAGGACCGCGGCGTCGCGRCGCGTCACGTAGGTACTGCTGCGTCTTGGTGGAGCTGTGCCGGGCCGGCACCTTTCCCTGTAAGGTCAGAAACGGTGGCTGTGCCACAGCAAAGGGAGCCCCAGGGAAGACTCATGATTCTGCAAGGCGTTTCTTTCCTCTACTTCTCCCTTGCCTGCCGCCACTAAAGGCCGGCGACTAGGAACAAGGGCGCGCCCGGAGCCCGTTCGGCCGTGCAGCCTGTCCCGCGTGAGAAGCGCTGCTTGGCCCCTTCCTCGTCCCCTGTAGGCCACCCCCCATCCGGCTGCGTGCGCGGGATGGCTTGTTGCTGTGCTCGGTCCCAGCGCCTGCGGCCAGYGCTGAGGCGGAAGGAGGTCATCTGTGGGGATGTGGCAGAAGGAAGAGGGGTGGCAGCCTTTTAGGGCCATTTTTAAACATGTCCAGATGCCTACAGGTGCAGGTAGACACCCAAAGGGATTTTCCAAGGCCTGCATTTTTAAGAGTATTTAGGCATTAATCCAGCATTGGAACATCTAATTCTCAATTTCAAAAGTGCCTAAGGGCCAGATTCTTAAAGATACTTAGGTACTTGGCTACCCCTGAAATCAAACCAAAGTTGCATCAAATGATGTTATTTCCCAGGACAGTATTCTCGAAGTACCTTCTGGAATATTAAGGCATGAAAAACCCAGCTGATCTGAATTGGGAGGGWATCTGCACATTACTGTACATCTCAGCTTTGCTCAGAAGCCTGTCTAAAAAGATTCACTCTCAGATAAGTGTCTGTTATCTCTTCAGTGTAATTACTCCATACCAGTGATCTGGCACGATGACAACCATCTATTAACTCTGCAACTCAAAATAACTCAATGTTCATTACGTGCTTTTAATATATAATTTTAGTGAATTATGGAGGTTATGAGTGGGCAATGGCAAAGAGCCAGGATGAATGCAGTCTGTGTTTCAGGCAGGTATTGCACCACCTTTCCTGCCCAGAGCATAATTTCCTCTCTCATGACAACGTTATCCCCACAACTTGAGGTTACAGACTCCATGCTGGTTTTGTGTGTATCGATACAAGTACAGTCAAGGCTCGAGAGCTCTTCTAAATCTTTTGACTTTGTATGCAAACCAGATTTGAACATAGACCCGAGAAAACTGAAATTTTGCTGTTAGCCTCTGCATTCAATTTTTCCTTTAAATTTTAATTACACGCGTGTATTTCAGTTTTAGACAAGTATTTATTGAAGTAAACCTTCATGTGCGTTTTAACCCTTATTTTTATGCCTGCCTGTAATACCTTTACAAGGGGCCCCGAGGGCTGGCCGGACGCTGGCCGTGCAAAGACGAGAGTAAAACTTCCTGAGCTGAGGAAGAGGAAGGTGAGGTGAATCCAGGGAATGCTTTTACCGGCGTGCCTCGTGCTCGGCCCGCCTGCGGAAGGAGAAGGAAGGAAGCTGCGGCGCAAGGCTGCGTTCAGCCGCTTGCCTCGGTGTCGGTGCGGGGAGCGCAGCGCCGAGCCGCGGTGTCCGGCCGGGCGCCGGGAGCAGCTGCCCTCGCTCCCTGCCTGCACCTGCCCCTCCTGCCGCGGCGCCCTCGGTGCAAMCCTTGCTACTTTCTTGATCTGCGTGAGGAGCAAGTAGCTGTAAATACCGGAGAGGAAAGATAGATCTCGCTTTCTTTTTCCTGCTGTCTCCTGTCACTGCTGGAGGGAGCTAGTTTGCCATAACTTATACAATTACCAATAGTCGCTTCTAATTTGACGTTTTAAGAGCTGTATTGGGTAGAGGATAATTAATAGCACTTACTTACTTTCAAGTTGAGCTTTAAATTATATATAGCATAATTATGTCTAAAGCCTCCAACTTATTCCTTACCCTGCTAGGTATTTCATCTGTGCTATACTGTAATATAGTTCGTGCTGTACAGCAGGGCTAATCCTTTACCTGGGCTACTTTAAGCTCAGAAACGTTGATTACATATTGTGATTTTCCTGCAATAAGCTTAATTATTTTCTGATGCTTCTACTCTGTTTCAATTATTTTGAGGTTTCGGCTCAATATTAAGAGAAATAAAACGGTAGATGAAATTTCATAACAAAATTTGTTGCAGGTAAAAATCAATGAATAAAAATTACTGTCTTCAAGACCCAAACCCACCAACCTTCTAAAACCTTTAAGACCTTGAATATTTTTTCTAATCCCTGGGTGCCTTTTAACAACTGAAACTATTTTTTATTTTTTATAAAATTGTCAATKGCTTTTCTTCAGATTTATTGGGGCTTCTGTTTAGCTTCAATCGTTGTCTTTTGTGTTCCAGCGATATACACAGCAATATTTCTGTATGTGGTTGTATTTTTTTTTCTGTTATCAGAATAGCATAGAAAATAAAAATGTAAGGAATGAAGCCTGTGCGTAAGCTACATGGAAAATTGTACAAGTAGGGGTTCATTTATTCATCACACACATGCACACACAATCTGCTTTCCAATAAATATGCAGACATTAGTGACAATGAAATCTTGCTTATCCTTAGTGTTCTTCTAATTTTGCTTTGCAATTAATTGTCTTACCAAGTTACATCTATATTAGTGTATGTTTTCCCTCAAATTCTAAAGAGAGTAGTGTCTCTAATTTATTTCCCATCTTGCCGTTGATATAAGCAGGGTTTTAATGCTGGTGATCTCATTCTTAGTTACAAATACACACTGAGTGCTCTGAGATTTATGTAAGAACCTGGAATTCAGACTTGGGGTTTTACATTGCTGCTTCAGTTAAGATTAATTAGCAATTATTATTAATAAAATTCGCAGTGTGAATAAAGTGTTGTCTTTCTAGTCTCTCTTGTAGACTCTTTTATTTGGACTTCAATATTGACAAGGCTGCGAATAGTGAGTGATGCCATTGCTACCACGATTGCAAAAATTGGTATTCTGGAAAGACAGATGGTTGCTTGTAAATATTAAGAAAGGGGCAAACTGTGATCTTGTTTTAATTTTGTTTAAGGGGAGTGTAGCAGGAAGGAAGGAAAGTGGTGACTGCAGGAAACACAAATGTACTTTGAAATATTTCTAATTTCTAATGAATTTTGCCTTCTCCACTGAATTTTAAAATGAATAAGCCTTTCACTGTGATTTAGGTAATGAACTTGAAAACTAGATTTATTAGAAAGATGTTGATATTGACAGTGTGACATTAAAGGTCACATCTTACATGTGATTTAACTTGAGAATGCAAACTTGGTGGAAACAGGCCTGCTTAAGTGGAAAATATCTGAAGTTTCTTCRCTTTACTGTGTCACTTGTTCTTTCTCTTTTTTTTATATTATTTTTTTGAAAATCTGCAGGCCTGGGCCGTTTGTCTCGAAGGGCTTTGGGATCCACCCCTGCGTTTTGAGGGCAGACAAATGCGGGCACGCCGGCGGCGCGCCCCTCGCGCGGGTTAGCAGGCGCCTCGGCCCCGAGCGAGGGCAGGCTGCCACGCGAGCGAGCATCTGCCGCTGCTGCCGCTGGAGAAAAAGACGCGGGCATGTTGCAAGCGAGGATTAGACAAATTACCCTTTGGTTCTGATTGACCTTTCCAACACGCACTATGCGTTGAGAGGTTGTATGCATTAAGCGACTTGTAATGCTCATTGTTTATATAATAAATAAATTTTCCAGGTAGATGTGTTTCTTCTTAACCCTACCCAATGGCTACAGGGAATGGTAACATGCCCACTGGCCTACAGTCCTTAGTTAAATCATCAGTTTGTTAACTGCTGTTTGCAATCTAAACCCTCCCTCTGGAATGGACTTCTTTAAGGCAAAATGAAATAAAATAAAGGTAAGTAAAAGTAAATAGATTTTCCTATTGAAAGTTATTACTTCAGGAATGAAGAAGATGGATATTGATCCGCACCATCCTTTGCCATTACAGTCAGGTTCACATAGATGGCTCAGACACTTTATTCTAAGCAAACAGCCATTTTCTCTGCTGACTTGGATTCCAGTGAGAATTGAAAAAAGTAAAAGGTTTGTAAAAACATTTTTCTGTCCTTCTTACAGGGACAATTTATGTTGAAGTAACAGTTTCTGAGATACTTGCACCTGTTATTGATTTATTTCTTCTTTGTCATGAACAATCTCCTGTTTTATAATACAGTTACCCTTGTATGCTGCCCTAAGGTAGTTACTCAGAAATAGTTTTACTGCAACAAAGTCCCAGAGGACTTCAAAAGATCTAAAGCATTCTGAATAAAGGAATGGACGTTTGTCCATACGTTGGTTTTGCATCGTACTCGGCCTCTATCAGAGAGAGCAACGTTTGTTTCCAACAATACTAAAGACCGTAGTCTGGTATGACGAGCGATTGTCACAACTGTGCAAATGGCACTGGAAATCCAGAAGGTCCCTTGTCAGAGAACGGTCAGGAAATGACCTTGGGAGGCCACGAATGGAAAGCAAAAGCAGCAGYGCAGAGCGAATAAAAATAACGCCATTTCCAGGGGTGCTCTTRTCTGAGGTACTCGTGTTCCTTTCGCAAAAAAAGGCGCTGGAACTGAAACATGAATGAATTAGAAGCAAATGTGGTGGTGTGGAAAAATATACGTCTGTCTTTCTCTTACTTGTGTACATGTAGGCATGCACACACATGCGCAACTGCCTGCTTGTTTTTAATATAATATTTCCATTATTCCTTTGCAGCTCACTGTTTTATAGCAGAGATTAATGCGTGACCTCTGCCTTCCTGACTTCAACTGATTGCTACAGAGGGATCCTTCTGTTTTTTACTTTTTATCGCATCTTCTGACATTTTAGCGAATAGTATTTGACAGCTATGAACATCTGCAAAAGTTATTGTTATCATAACTTGAGCTCAACAGAGCTACTGTCACCGATGCGTAGGAGAGATCGCATTGCAAAAGAGACAGGGAGTGCATTCACATTCTCTTTTTTTTATTCTTGTTGGAAATACAGTAGGAACGTTTTATTAGTGTGCTTTTTCAGCAGAGAAGACGCATGTTGCTTTCATGTTTAAAAATGTTACACGTAACACTTCCATTGCTTGACCATAAATTTACAGGCTAGCYGGGCTGTTTGAAGCAGTCTTCTTCCATGTAGGAGCCTTATACGTGTCGTGGAGTGACTAATCTTACCTTTTTTGTTCCTCCTCYTTTTCCTTTCTCATTTTTTTAGTGTACAGGGCAAAGATCTACTGGTAAGCTTAAGGCTGCAAAGCGGTTTTAAATAGTGAGTTAAAATAATTCCACTTTATTCTTTCTATTGCTTATTCAGCGTGCACCCAAGGAAACTGCTGCATTACATTCTCCTTGAAGACAGCAATAGAGACAGCAGATGCAGTTAGTCATTTATGTGCATATTACAGAATAAATCACAAAGATTAAGGGCAGTCATTTTGGGGAGCGCCACAATTTTGCAACCGAAAGCACTTAAATAATTACCTTTTTAAGCAACTTTTATTGACTATGCAGGAGGATAAAAAGTAATCTTACTTGTTTTAAATGGTATAAAGCAACCAAACGCCATTAACAGAGTGTTACGTTTCTTATTTCGCTCAGATTGTTGAAGCTTACGAGCGAGAGATAAAAAATGTATAAATTCAGGCGCGCTGGCTAGTAATATCCCGAGCCATTGTCAGTGGACTTCTACTTTCCCCTGCCAAAATATGTGGAAGCATGCATGGATTGTGCTAGATTAGTACGAAGGGCTTGTTTCCGTGGCATTAGCCAGGTATCTTAGCAACAGGATCATACCAGATTCTCGCAGTGCTCTGTGGTGGTGCATGTAATATCCTGGACATAATCTGTCTTTTAATTTTCTTTGGATTGTAGTGATATTACAGATACATGTGTTCAGTTATAGATCTTTATTTAATAAGAAGAATGCTTTAGCTGAAGATTTGTACTATGTCAGAAGTGGGCAACTCACAATAATGTTACTGGAGGTTTAGCCCAGGTACAGCCTTGTCTCGCGCTTCAGATTGACAGGAAAACTTACTCCCTTCATTAAGATGTGTCTCGTAGTTCATATCTTTATGCTGTGGAGACGAGAATGCTGCCAGAATTCATAATAATGAGAACGTTATTTAATGTCAGATGGAATGCAAATTGCTTGTACAATTGAAATGTCATCTAAAACATGCCACCGTATGCAACACCACTTTATTATAAGTCACTGAGAGCAATATCTTAAATTTGGAATTGCACTAATCCTTCATCTGCTTTTGTTTACCTTTCATCTATAATAGAGATGTCGAATTTCCTCCAAACTGCATTTGCATGTTTTAACTGCTTGCGCACACAGCTGAAGATGTGTGGGAGAAGCATGAACGAGAACTTCCTTTTGATTTTCTTCGTCTTGCAGTTGTTTGTTCAAAGCAAATTAATAGGAAAAGATAGCTTTCAAATACAAGACAAAATGCCACGTCAACCCTTTTTAGAAAATAAGCCGAACCTTATAAAAGAACGTTTCACAATTTGAAGTATGAAGCGTAATGCAAATTTGATTGTATTGATCGGATTGTAATTGATTTTCTCCGTAATTTAGTCTCGTACAGTAGTTTGTTTCATTTCATTGAAACAATAACAATAGCTTCACAGGATTAACTTGGTTCACAGTGAGATGACATTGAATGTATTTAAGATTTTTGGCATACTTTGCTCGGAAAAAGATATCCAGAACAATTACTTTCCAAATGAAATCTATGCTGGTGTGGAAAATTCTGTCAGTGTGCCAGAGCTGCACAACTTTTATTTTTAAACCTCTAGTCAAGAGGGAACCCTTTTGTTCGACAAGTCGTTTTTGAAGTATTTCGAGTAAAACCATGATGGCATCTTCCTGCTCCCCGCTGCCCCCAGGAGCCTTTCCGGCGCTGCCGTGCGAGCGCCTCTTGAACAGCAGGAGAGAGGAGAGGGGAAAATGGAGCCCTGCTTTGCTTTCTGCAGAGTGCCTGCTTCGCCGTGCCGGCCGCAGGGCTCGTCGTCTGGGAGCGCAGCAACTGCTTTGGGCTTTTTACTTTTTTTTCTTTCTTTTTTTTTCTTTTCTTTTTTTTTTTTTTCCTTCTCATGGCAGTGCTCAGAGCCAGGAAACCCCTTACTGAACATGCTGGGAGCCTGTGATTTTTACATTAAGTATCTCTCTGTGTATCTGTGCCTCYCCCCGGCTCGGATTCTCTGGATGCGCTTGGTAGCCTTGGAGCTGGCAGGCTGCGTCCGCCCTTGGCGGGACAGAGCGGTCCCTCCTTCCCCTTGCACCGTGGTCAAGGAAGAAACAGAAGATGCTGGGGGAAGTCAGCTGGATTAGGATTTGCCAAATGTACGAGAAGTTTTACCCTTTGACTTATTTAGTCTAAAGCTAAGGAAACATTGGAAAAGTCGTTTTAAAAAAAGTTCACCTTGAAGACTAATAGAAGCTCTTTAAGGCTGAAAATCTGTTCTTTTAGGAAATACTTCTTGCCAGATTTGTGCAATATTACTTAAAGGCAGGCTTATTTTCCTGGACAAAGGGGATAATACGAATAAGGTAGGGAATAGTGTTTGCTCTGGCTGGAGGTCCGTTTTCAAAGTCCAAACTTACCATGGCAAAGTCTACTTCATTCTGTCCGTATGCTCTTCTTCACAGCCACGGCTCGTTTTGGGGATACACATCCCAGGCACCACAGAATTTCATTTTATCAAACTAATTAATTTTAGAAACCATCTGGATTTTTCATTCAATGAGTGATACTATACCATGCTTATCTCCAGGACATCAGCTCTTACTCCTGCTTCTTTTCCRTATCTTTTCTCTTCCTCAAGTCAGAGACTGACTGGAACAAAAACTGATAGATAACACCCAGACTTTAGGTGTAGACAGGGAAGAGCTTGCTTTCACTTGCTGGGTGATTTATTTGTCTGGCCTTTTCTAGTTGTGGGACTTYTGGCCCTCCTAATATGAAAAAAAGAGGCCGCTTGTTTGACTGGGAAACACGGTGGCCAAAGAAGCCGTGCCTTGGGTACRAAGAGCATTTAATGTTTCAAATGCACGGTAGCATTTGTTACGGAGAGCAGGCRAGTTGTCTGCAGTTCTGCTTCAAGTGGAACGGAGGACGTTCAAGCGTYGCTCGGTAAGGTTTGCCTAACGTCTTACGTGCGTGTGGGACCACTTCTGCTGGAGGGAAGTGCTCAGCTACAYGTTCTGCTGTTGGGAGGTCTACAAATGGCAGCTCTGTGCCTTTCTCTTTGTGCTTCTAAGTTCTTGGAGGAGAAATCCAGTGCTTAAAATGTTGGTGGAACAAAGCTCTGTTGTCACCAAAGTGGAGCGACAACGTGAAGCCTGGGAAACATGACCTTGTGGCCTAAAGTAGCATTTGCAGWGTGTCTCAGCAAGGGTGTATATGATATAATCTGAATGATACGATCTCAGATATTCGTTCCGTTGTAGTGGAGATGCATAAGGCCACACCCTAGAGGATTTTTTTTCCATATGTGTAACGTTTTTAATTTTCAGTCAGAGATGATGCTCCAGAAAGCAGTGCTACTTTTTATTTAACTAGGTGTTCTTGGGTGTGCAGCTGTGCTGTCCTGAGTGCCGTTAGGCCCATGAACGTGAGACTGAAGAAACCAACTAGGTGAAACAACTTTACTCATTTGCAGAGCTCCAGGTATGTTTGGTTGGTTGGTTTCCCCTCTCAGCTGCCTTAGRAATTGCTTTTGCATTTTGTTCTTGTTGCTACTGCAAGTCATTTGCAAGGTTTTACCAAGAATATGAAAGTGTCTGTCTTTGCTTCTCTGTCTGTTACTGAGGCTTCACAACTGCAGTGCCCTTTCACGTGAGGCTTGTCACAAACCACAACTGACTCTTTATTTAAATCCTAATTGTATTTGTGGCCTAGAGCTGTCATCCAGTCCTGTGCTAGACACTGAGCAAACATATAAGCTAATGATGGCCTCGGCTCTGAAGAGCTTAAAATCTTTAAAAGACAAGACCTCCCAGATAGATAAGACAAATAAATGGGCCAGGTAACAAAACTCAAATGCATGCGTGCATCCTCTGCTTTTCATCTTTGTTTTGGTGGAGACTGTTTTTTTAATATTCTATAATCAGAAAGGGTGCTCAGGGCTGCCTGTCCTCGAGTAAATTCGTACCAGTGATTTAATAATGAATTAGCATCTTCATTAGTTTCCTCATTCCCTTTCCGTAGGGGACTGACTCAACAATGAAATCATATGGATGTTTTTTGTACCTATTGTTAGCCAGAGTATCTTAATTTACTGATTCTGATAACTCACTTTCTCCATTTATTTGGTTGGAACCCTTTAAAAATATTTTTACTCCTCTTTCTTCATTGCTGTGTATCAGAAGCCTGAAATAGTTTCCTTGTGTTTTTAAGGCAACTTAATTTCTTTATCGAATATAAAGTTACTCAAGATTCACAGATGTTATYCCACATTATTCTTGACTGATTTACTCTTTTATTTGATAACTCTCACTAAGAGTTATCAGAGAAATGTTTGACAAATGAAAACGATTATGTGTGCCTGCAGCACAGATGCTAATATGCTTTTCAGTTGATACCTAGAGGGAACCCAACACCCYGGTCTGAGACACTTCAAGGGTGAAACGTGATAAGTTTAACAAAGCTGAGAAACACTATAAAATAATTTGGAATTTGAAGAGAAAAATACCATAGCTATTGAAAGTGTAAGAGCAAAATTAACTTCAAGTGTAGCTTTGGAGCCTCTTTTTGCCCATTTCTTCAAGGTTCTTTTGCACAATTTTATTTACTRATCCCAAAGGTTTGTGATTTCTGGGTAATGCCAGAAAGCACGGAGTAACCTTCTGAATGCCGTGAGATGGAGGGGAGAAAAGCTCTTAAATGAAATYAGAGTTAATTTCAGAACTATATGCCTATCCTCTCATTAATCAGGCTATGGGGGGGAGACATAAAAGTAAGTTTTAGTTTGCTATGTTTTTATTACTTATTTCTGTGAATCATTTAGTCCCCTTCTGGCTTACAGAACCTAATTTTTCATGTTATCACACAAATAGTGGATCTCTTAGTTTGCAGTCAAGCAACTGATTCCTGCAATTATGTTGAGTATGAGTTCACTAATGTTCTTACTGAGGGGAAGTTACATATATGTTGTAGCTTAGTACAAAGAATTGTACATACAGGATTAATTCATTTATTTGATACAATCTCTCCATGGCACATATATCCGATCTTCATTTTTATTATTGATTTTGTAATTCATCTTCAATGAAATACTCTTCCTTTTTTTAAATCTGAATTACTCAAAAGTCTGTTAACACTGACACGTAATATGCTGGCATTAGCGTTCCAGGGGAAGGAGCAGATTCATTGCAGGGGACTTAGTACCTGCACCCTGACAGCGCTTTGGGTGGGGTGGAAGAAGGCTTTTATTAAGGAGCTTAAATGGTAATAAATGGACATTTAGCTGGAAGTTCAGTCAAATTTTTAGACTGGCACCCTCGAGCATCCTCAGGAGTGCCAAGGACTTGGTTAATGGGAACAGAAGGTTTGCTGGTGAGGGAGCTAGTGATCTTTCTCCACCAAACCGTTGCCCAAACCCCATCTGAGGAGAGAGAGAATGTAGTTATTGGAATTCTACTTCTAACCCCATATTTGTTACCCAATTTCATTTCAAAGTTTGTCTTCATAAAGATTGTAGTAATGGGCATGCGTCTTTTTCGYGATGTGCTTCACTTTGATTATTGGTTTCTGAAACTTTCATGAGCTCTAGCCAATGATTCCAGGCTATTTCCATCACTGTATAAGCTGGACTAGTAGCAGATGTGATTTTTTTCACACATCATTGAAGAATTTCTAAAATGCAATTAGAATTTAGAGACCTTTTAAAAACTGGTCTATTTAAGTATATTCTAAATTTTCAAAACACAGATATCACCAAATACATAAATATGACTCATTCTTGATCGTAAGATGAGCGGTYGCAAAATGCATGCAAAGATTCAGCCTAGAGAAGCAGTTCTGCTCCTTTGAAACATGAAGTTCCATGGGAAATGAATGAAATAATCAATGCCATAGAGTAGTAGTAACTATTATTGCCGTATTCCTGATCTTGGACTGGTTCCATCAWACTRGACTTAACACACCCATGTGTGGAACTTCAGATACAGCTCTATTGTATCTGAACTATGTGCAAATTGAAGGTACAGTGTGCGTTTGGGTCTTAGCTCGGATAGTTAAATGGTGAAAACCGTTTTGAAAATGTTTTCTTGTCTTGAAAWAGATGCTTTTACACATTGAGGCTTGTAATAAAAGAACTGAAGTAGTTTGTTTGACACATTGAAGTCAGTGAATATCGTTAGAAAGTAATACTACCACCAGTGTCTGTTGGACTTTGTAAATCAATGTTCATTTTTCCCAAATACTGTTCAACAAATACCAACCCCAGCAGAGACGACCCTTTTAATTCCTTAGTATAGGCTACAGTTTGGCCTGATTTATGGAAGACCAGTGGTCTATTTATAAAAGATGTATCTGCAAGACGCGCTTTATGAGAAACTTGGCTTTTGGGACACATTAATTCTAAGTGCAGATGCAACTTTCATGTTTTATAATATAACTCTGACAGCTGTAATTTCAGATTAAAGATTTTTCATTCACATTCCCATCCTGATTGCTCTGCATGGTCCTTATATTACCTTATTGTCAATAGCAAGTGTTCATCCTATTGGGAGTCATTTAATAACCAGCTGCCATTTAAAGTGTAGACAGAACATTTGTCTCAGCCAGCTCATCTCAAGTATAGTTTCTGTGCGTGGGGAGCTGGGACTTCTTCAAGAAAAACAACAGCTGGACCTCACTATTGTTCTCTGCTGCTTCTTTTGTAGTCGCGAGTTAAAACAAACATGGATACTCTTTGTGAATTTTCTGAATGGATTCGTGGCACTTTTCTTTTTCGGATGAAAACACCCTCTTTATGGCAAAGCCTTTGTCCTTTTTTATGCTACACAAATCTAGAGAGCTCTTTGAATAAGTTACTTAATGTTGTTTACCGAAAGTTAAGCAACAGCAAGATTATAGGTTTTGTGCCACACCGCAGCACATCTGCCTTTCTACAGGTCATTATCTCCACTAGAGCAAGCTATTTTATGTTTGCAAAGTACTTTAAAGCCAAATTTAAAGCAAGAGTTTAAGGTCATCAGATTTTTTTGGATGTGACTTTACAGAAAAAGTCATTGGGAAATAAGTATAACTGGACTATATGAAAATAAATTCATGACTGGTAATGATTTTTTTTAGAACCTACCTTTTAAATTTCCTTAACTTGACAGCTGGGGATTATCCTTTGTGGCAGTGATCTGTAACAAAAAAGGGGGGGAGGGAAGGCTTCAGGAAAAAATTGACTCTTTCATGGCTAATTAAACTGGAATACAAATCAACCAGCAGAAATAGCTGATGAATTTATTATGTCTGTGCAAGCTTACTGTATCCTAATGTGTTTGATGTACACTAAAGTTACTATTCCCATCATCTTATAGGGTAATCGTTTACCTTAAGCTTTACCTTTATCTATAATATTGATCTGAGAGTCTCAGGCAAGTAATGGAAGTTTAGGTTTATATAAGTGTGCAGGGTATAAACACTAGAGCCATGACAACTTGGAAAACCTGGCCTGGTGATTAAACCCTTTATTTTTCTTTTCAGATCAAGTTCTCCAAGTCGCCCAGGCTTGTAAGCCTACGGGTTAGCTTAATTAAGTTAATGGAAGGGTGGATGAAGAGGTGTGACCACCGAGAAACTCCTTCAATCCTGTTTCTGTAAACATTTTACCGTGTAACATTTGCCCGTTTGTCACTGTGTTGCTGTGTCTTAGAACTACTGCTCGTGTATTAAATACATGGGGTTTTGGATGCGTTATGAATGCTACTTGGAAGAGTATTCAGCGGCCATGGGTTATAGCAATAAATATATACCACAATGTTGAAACTTCTTGAAAATTAGTTTTGAAATTTGAACACTTTAGCTCAGTTATTTTCTGACATCTGAACACTGTGGTCACCTACTTGCTGACATATAATTTGTTGTTTGGTTAACTATAATAACAATTTTTTCCCCCTCTCTTGGAAATTAGGCATTCCTTTGAGATGAGGAGAAGGGCTCGGCTGAAATGTTACAAACATGCCTGGAGTTGATTCAGAGCTTTCAGGAGTTTCAGAAGAAACCSACGCACGTCGTACACAGAAACTCCGCTCGGGTGTGTTACGAAGAATTTCATCAACGTATTAGTAAGCTAAATATGACATTGGCTGGGCATCTTGCGCAGACTATACGTAGGTTCTTTTTTCTGAGAAACGAGTAACTAACAACACGGCTTCCTTTTCATCACCCTAAATAGTTATTTCCCCTTGCCTTTGCCCGTGCAATTAGCCTGGCCGCTCTAGAGATCGTTTTAGTAACCATCCATCAGCTACCGTTTTACAGCTCACCTCCGCCTCACAAGATAAGAAACGCACTTCTCCCTGGAAGTTCAAGCTCAAGTTAATTTCTGCCAGGCTGCTAAGACTTTTCTTTTGGTCTAATCCTTGCTTCCCAGTAAAAGAGCAACATTCAGAGCTATATCCGAGTCACGTGTTACTTGAGCAAAGAATGAGATCAGCTACTTGCAACGCACGTCTTCCGACTACAGATATGTATGAATAATAAATTATATTGTCTTTGTTAACAAAGGGTCAGAAGCGAATCCAGTCTCCAAACAGAGCGGAGTCGCTAGGCTTTATGCAAAGTTTATGTGGAGGAGGAATGAATCTTTCCCCCACGGTGTCTYGGAAAGTCACTCTGACGTGTGAGTGAGCTGGTAACGATACGCAAGGTGGATTTCAAACYGCCTTGGATCTTCTCTCTAAACCTCTCCCAACATCTTGCTCTTATCTGTAAACTGCAGCATTACCTTAAACTCCTTCCACTGTCGCTAGGTCTGGCTGCAAAACTTGGCAGTTCCAGTGCATTTAGTACGGGTTATAGCGAAATGTTCAAGGGCTGGAGAGCAGTATCAAGCATTTGATTAAAATGGGTAATGGTGGGTTAACCAAAGCTAGCACTCTCCCTCAATAATCCCATGTCAGATATTATGACAGGCACCTTAAATGTTTTGCTTTTGAACATGTAGCCATTTTGATAGAAGCTTCCTTAATAAAAAATCCCAAACTGCTCCTAATTTTTAAAAATTGCCTTTTCATCCGTCTTGTTCTCCCCTATAAAGAAAACAGAGCAGTACCCAGGACTCCCCTCCATGCAAGCCCCAAACTGCAGAATAGGCCTGGAACAGAAGGGCGAAAAGACTTCCCCAAATTTCCTGTGCAGCCTGCCACTAACAGCGCTCTAGTATTTACTGTAAACAAACTCCACCGTCCTCTGGAGGCTAATGGCACTGTTGATTGGTGTTTGCTCATCCCAGCAGGATCTGGTGTGCGATATCGGGGGMTCCTGTGTGCTGATGAGTGTGGGCTGCTGGTGGGAGGTATAGCCCGCGGAGGCCGGGGAGGGGGCGCGGGGGCTTGTTAGCTCTTTGCGGCTGGCTGGAATGAAAGCCCGTGTTTATTTAGCATTCTTAGCAAGTCCTCCAGGACCCTTGCAAAGTCTACTAAAGCAGAATTCCCCGTATTCCCATGGATCTTTGTAGAAGTAGCTGGCTGTTGAAAGACCGGACAAGATAGTTGCATGCTTACTTAAAATAACCTTCATGCATCTGATCAAACATCTACTCTCATCTGAAGCAGCTTAGACTCTCCATAGAGGCTTATTAAGCAGGTAGCAATTTAGAGTATGTCCTTGTCAAACAGTTGTTTGCAAYAGTTTGTTTATGTTCTCTCAAGCAATAATGCGAAGACAGAGAGAGTGCTTGCATGATGTTAAGCACTTAAATAAGGTTTAGGTTCCCAGTAAGACTGTTTTTTAAAGGTAATACTAAATTTTTCATTAAATTATTGTCACAGCAAAAGTTGCTTATGTGGCTACTTGAGACTAGTAGCCTGATGATGGATGTAAGTATCTAAATGCAAGCAGCAAACCAGATGATGCTGGCCAATAAAAAAGGGCAGGGGAGTGTGAGAAATCGTAATTTTAATCTTCATTTGATTTATAACTAGGTAGGTGGGGCAAAATAGAGTTGCTGATAAGTATTTATTAGAATATGTTATCAAAGCTGGGGCTTCTGTGTTGTTTGTTTTCTATGATCACAGCTACCTTCAGTAGAAGGTAAGTGCTTGGTAGTCCTCCCCTCAAATTCTGTTTTGCTTGTAGTTTTATTAAAAAAAAATGTTGGTTGTCCCCCTCCCCCTAGTTTATCACCGATTTCCATGCCATGTGGCTGGAAGTGGTGGCCTTTTTGCTACGTAGCTTTTCGGGTAGCATGAAGCTTTTGCTTGTCCTGACTGAGCAGCTGCACCAGTCAATCCTTTGCTGCTTAAAGCTAGGCTGAGCGTGAGGCTTATGGGCCAACGTCCCGTTTATCCTTACAAGAGCAAGTGCATTGCGCAGCGAGAGCACCTCGGTGTCAACAGCTCAAATTGGATCAAACTGACAACATCAGGAAGGAGCCCTTGCTAAGTATCTTTCCTGTGTTGTGATGTTACTACAAGTTCTTCTGCCTAGTTCAATTGTATTCATGAAGTTAGGTAGTCTGCACTGTTTTTAAATGATAAACCTCTTAAACTATGAGCTGATATTTAGGAAGCATCATTAAGCTGAGGGTCTATGGGAGAGAGTCTCTTTTTATGGCAAGAGATTTTGAAAGAAGAACACAATTCTGCTTTTCATTTATAATCACTTTTATATATGTAAAAATGTTCAAGGGCACTGAAAGCCCGTTAGAAAGAGTCATTTAAGGATCTAAGTTGTGGTAAAGATCACTGTTTGGCGTTTCTGAAAATAGGACTTGGGCTCCTTTGTTATTTGAGAATTTAAATATACAAAAAACCCTTAATGATGTTTCTGTTAAGGTAATGTATAAAATCTTCTTGTTACTGTGACAGTCAAACATACTCTGACTAGCATGTAGTGCTATGTATGTCATTTCTGGGCAGCACTCATTATTCTTGCTTATTATTCTCATTATTCTTGCTTATTATTCTTATTATTTCAGCACATTACTCTTGCTCTGCTGCAGCTGCTCTGAAAGGGAGCGCCTCCATCCCTCCTTCCCCCATCCCCACAATCCCAACCATGTCGATCCTTCTCTCTTGGGAGCACGAGCTGAGCTGATTCAGCTCACTGAACCTGCAGAAGAGTAAACCCACCATGAAGCATGTGTTTTTCTGCAGTGCTGAACCAGTTCAGCAGACACATGTTCATGCTGGCACAAGGAAAGGGTCACGACAAACCTGAGGGTGGACATAGGGGGAAGGAATAGGAGCTGAGAGCAAGAAGAGGATGGGGACCTTCCTGTTCCAGTGTCTGCAAGGTGCAATGTGGACTGTAACATGTAACTTCGTTCTCAACTGAGCTGATAYGCTGTTTGCAAGTCTGCTCTGTGAAGATGAGAGTAGCAGGGAACTAGCTTTGCTGCCAAAGAGGAGTTCATGGGAAGGCACCCTTGGACTAGGATCTCTAGTTCTGCTGACTTTCTGCACTTAATAGTCCTTTGGCTATTCCATTTTGTTAGATTTAATGTGCTGCTTTCTTCCCTGAGGGAAACTTGAACAGTTACTAAAATAACAGAAAATTAATATAGGAAAAAAGTGCTTGGAAATAAACTAAAGTTGTTTGGTTTGGAAGGTGTACATAAAACTGAAAATAGCTTCTATAATATTTTAGAGACTTTGTTTAGATTTCAAGTTTACAGTATTCTTTTAATTCATTCTTAGAAAAAAAAAATGATAGTTTGAAATAAGTATCTGGTAGCTTTACCATAGCTGAGTATGACACATTTGTAAGTTGGATCACACAAGTAGGACCAAATTCTCACATTTAATGATCGGCATTTTTGCATGCAGAAGTAAAATAGAAATAAGGGTGATGCTTCTGCCATCTGATTTGTGCCCTTACCTGTTGCTGAATGAAATCARGCCTGCTTGAAAGTTTGTGACTACACTATTTCACCCTCTGGAAGCCAGCTATTTAAAAGCTGCATACAAGTCATCAGCAGCACTTCCCTCTCCTCCAGGTGAGATAACCTTTGTGCTTAGTTAGTCTCATCTTATGGAATACTTCAGCTGCAGTTGTCCAGAGGAACATTAACCTTACGTGCTTTCTTAGGCTCTAAGTTCTTAAAAAAGCCCATAATACTTCTGGGAAATACGTTTTCAAATGTGAAACATTGAGGAGCTGTCTTTTCCATCGAAGTAAATGAAATCTGTGATGGTTAGAAATAGTGTGTGCATGGGGTGAGGGGAGGGGAGAATTCTGAAAATAATTTCTGCCAAAGGTTTTCGGGAATTTTCTACAACTCGATTTTCCACACATTCAGTAAAAATGCTTACGGCTTTATTAGAAGACATGATAGCAAATTGAGGCAAAAAATAACTGGTGATGCTTACACGGGGTTTGGTGATTRTCCCAGTTTCAGATACTGCTCCTTCCTTCTCATCAGTGCCCAGCAGCTAATGACGGGAGGCTCCTTCCTTTGCTTTAGCAGGACAGTCCCACTGCTTTGCTGGGACACTTTTTGGCCGAGCTGCCCTGTCAGTTACAATTAAAAGTGTTAATATGACAGTCAAAGGTCATAAATTGCTGGTGGCTAGTGCTCTCCGCTGCTCTCGCGCAATGGCAGCCAGGAAATTGCCCTGTCAGTTACAATTAGAGGTGTTAATGTGGTGGCTAAGGGTCACCAGAGCTTCAGGAGCAGGAAGGAGTTGCATAGGACATTTGGTTTACATTAAATGATGGTTCAGGAAAACTTTGCTTAAATGGGATGGGTCGCTTAATCGGGATATATTTCAATCCAGCTAAGAGCCCTGATTAAGGTTTCTGCTGTGTTGAGATGACAATACTAAGTGCTGGAATTGTATTCTTTGGGGGCTTTATAGGGCTTGCTTGAATGCCACACAGGAAAAAAAAAAAAAAAAAAAAAAAAAAAAAAGGTTAATACGTCCCATATTTTCTGGGGAAATATTTATAAAGAGGAAGTTATGGTGCAAGCAAATATTGAAGAAATACCTTTATTACATATTATAAGGATTCAATCTGACTAACTGGAACTAGTGTACACAGACCATCTGCGAACAARGAACTCAGTCCTTTGCAGGTAAGCTTCAAAACAGCTGTGCTGGTCTAATGTCATTGACCTTAGTGTTAAAACTCACCTGGACTTCAGGAACAGCAGCTCAAACCCAAAGTCTCCTGATGCTGCTTGTGTTCTCCCACTTTTATAGCTGCTTCTTTAAAGAAGTGGTTTTGCTACCAATTTTGCTTTTGTCAGCTCCAGACCTGGAGATGAAATGAAGTAACTCAAAAATGTATGCTCTCTTAAAATCCTTTAGATTTCAAACACTGTCTTACGTGTTGGAGAGAGTGTGTACATGCCTCTGAAGGGCTTTAAGTGTTTGAGGCTGGAAATCGCTACCACTGTTCTTGTGTTCCCGTTGTAAGGCGATGGCACTGCTTTCCTGCTTAGAACTAAAGGCAAATTTTCTCAWAAGTCTTAAACTGCTTGAGAAGCTGAGCTGTTAACCCATGCTGAACTCTGTGTTTTCATGGCTAGCTTGGGATTGGTGTAAGTAAGTTCTGGTRTGTCTACACAGATGTGAGAGATATCCATGATCTTTAGGGACTGGAATCAGTTTAATATTGCAAATGGAGTAATTATAATCCTAGGATATATGTAGCCTTCTTCTAAGAGCTTCTTGTCTCTAGTTCCTTTTTTACCAAAGTCAGGATATTAGACCAAGAGTATTACTGAAATATGTGTTGGAGATAGAAATCTGCAGGGAACACTGATGATCACTGATAAACTAAGCTCAGCGGAAGACTGAATGAGAGCAATAAATTAGAACTGGAGCACCATTCAACCTGTTGGACCAAACAGTCAGGACTTGAGTGAAGTTGGCTTAAAAGAAGCTGAATTTTGGCCTTTCTTGATCAAACTCATTGACTTGTGGWAGGCTTCTTGCAGCCAGGCCAATGAAGGACAACCCAGTCATCTAACAAAAGAGAATATGTATCAGGTAAGATTTTTTTTTTCCTTCTTTTTTCTTCTTCCCCTAGCTTGGCCTTCTGTACCACCTGTGCCACAGGAATGGATACCCYTGAGGAGGCCAAAGCACACTTTTTTTTTCCCCTTATGTTGCCGTTTCTGCACTGTTTTTCTCACAGCAGCATCCGTCTTTGAGGGGAAGCATARTTACTCCCATTCGGCAGTTGGAGAAAGTGAGGTTTTGGTCCTGCTTGAAGAGGGACAGACAGGCAGTCTGGGAAGGAGCAGCTGGGCTTGGTCTCAACACCSGGGCCCACCGTATAGTGTCTACAGTGTCTGCGTACGTTGTCACGTTGCCAGGCTGTTGAGGTCCCTGGTGCTGACAACAGSCAAAAAGTGTTGTTACTATAAACGACTGGGTGGTTTTGGAGGGGATTCCCAAATTTCGTTCCTAAATGGAACTTCAGGTCAGAAGGATTTTGCTGGAGGTTGCTTGGGGGCAGTATCCATGCCACAGGCTGGAACTTGTTGTGCCGCTGTTTTCTCCGACTCTGTCTCGGAAAGAACAGCAACAGCTTCTGTGTGGAAATCCGAAAGGTATTAAATAAAACTTCAGTGTATTATTCATTTTGGTCTCAATAGGGAAAAACAACTCACAACCAAATCATTCCTTACTGTGCGCAAAGCTAGTACACACCAAGACCCATGGGCAATGCCTTTTAAGTACATTATCCATATTGTATAAAATGCTKCTTCATATCAAGTAATTAAAATCCTATTTTCCATGACTTTTTTCATGCTCATTTTGCATGTAGATTGTCTGTGAAGATCCATGAAAAAATAGRTTATGATAGTTCATACTGAAAATCCCTTGTATTTGATACTTTAAAATATTTTTYTACTTTTTGCTATGTATTCCTAGAGTAAAATAGGAAAACTTCTCCACTGATTTAATACCCTTAAATTCACATACAGCGTAGGAAGCAAAAGGCTATGAATCTTTTATGAAATACCTGATTTATCATTTCAAAGTTGCAAGTTCAAAATTCCAGTTATTTTAAAATTTTATTAAAATTCCTATAATTTTTCACTATTAATATAAATTAGAGWTAGTTATTTATTATAAAGCAAAAATAAATGTGCTTCAAAATATCTCCCGTGTTGAGAAGACAAGAAAGGAAAGGAAAAAATGAGTCTCATCAAAATTAGTCAAGACAATCATATTARAGATGGGATATTCATTTATGTGGTCTAATTCCCATAAAAGCCTGCTAGTAATGTGGTTTGCATTTCTAGTTGAGAAATTTATGTATTAGTTTTCTGACTTTTAGAAGAGACTTACGGTTTCATCTTTAAAATTGAAATTGAGTATTTTTAAGTCTTTTTTTTATTTTGCCTTAACATGGCCATTAAATAGATCTTATGCACCTACAAAGTGTCATCAGACCAGCAGTTATAATAGTCATTTTTCATTATTATCCTGTTTCTGTAAAGGATTTAAATAAACTGGAATCAAAGTAATGTGGTTGTACTAGGAGAATCTTGAGACCTCAATTCTAGTATCATTTGTCAGCTCTGGCCGAATCATTGATATGTACAGATACATAGAGAGAAAATCAAATTTCTTTATTTTGCTTCTTTAAGGCTTGTGGATTGATGCAAGGTAAAGATCAAATTTGTCCCATGTGCTCAAAAATACTCTGACTATTCAGCAAAAGAAGGTCCATGTCCAGTTGGTTTCATTTTTGTTATATGACGAGAGAATTTCCTGACAGTATTTTGAAAGAAGGATCTGGTGCGCAGACCTTTCACGACTGGGAATCTTTCTGTTAAGTCAACGCTTAGATTTATTTAAGGAAATCACTTGAAGAGTAGTGAACCCAGATGGAAGACGTTCTAGAAGATAACAGTTAAATATACTAATAAAGAAAAGAAGGGGTTATAACAGAGGCACAAAAGGCATATTATTTAGATCCTAGAGTTTAAATTCAATGCAGAAAAGGAAATTCCTGAAGAGTATAAGTATTAATGACAACTTTTCTCAGTGCTGGCATACAGAAAGTTCACTGTCGCTCAGGTCAGCGCTTTCAGTCCGACCCGTGTTCCTGTAACGGCTGAAAGCCTGGGGTTTGGTGGTCAGCAAGGTGCTTTCTAAAGGCTAGGAAAAATTATTTTACTTTTTATATTTTAGATGAGGAATTGAATAGAAGGGTTAATAACCTGCTGTTGCTTTGGTGCTGAGAGTTTGTAATGCTCAGCAGGACTTCAGGTGTAATTGTTATCCAGAAAATCAGTTCATAATCAGTGCAGAACATCACAGCACTGAACTACTGCTACCGTGAAAACAGTTCCCTTGTTTGAACTGAGCTTGTTCTGTTTTGAATGATCAGTTGCTTTTTCCAACATCTGAAATGAGTTAGGAGAGGATGGAAAATGTCATACCTGGATGCCTGRGAATAAACAAACATCACCACTCAAGATGGTGTTTTCAAAAGATTTTTTTTAAAAAATAAACTTGCTGCTAATTGTTTAAAGCTTGCCTTTCTCCAGTAGGTAAACAGTATTAATTAATTTAATTGGTCTCTAATTGTTTTATTAGTTTTGTTTCTTCTTCCTGGGAAACACTCCACTGAGCTAGACCTGATGGAAATCCACAGCTTTCACAGTGAGAAGTGGTAGCAGGCAGGGAGGAGTTGTGTGGAAATGTGCTTGAGTTCACGATTAGGAGARCTGAACTTCCCAGTATCGTTTCTCCCCGCATTGCAGCTCTCTATTCTCTAGAARAACGAAGGAAGAAGTGTGCAGCTAACCGAAAATAGAGCAATTGCTAAGTCGTCCTTTGGATGACTGAGTGTGGCAGGAGGCCGTTGGCTTTGATCTGAGGTGGTTTCTGTCGTGGCAATACACCAGATAGGTGGCCACAGTGCAGAAAATGAGTTGCAACATGGCCAATGGAAGTGTGAATAAAAGGCAAGGTGTTTGGGAGATGCTACTTTGTGGATGAACCAAGGTCTGTTGGGTTAGTATAGGTATTAAGATACTGATCTTCCTTCTCCTGCAAATGTAGCCACTGTCATCTAGTATTGGAGCCCAGGAACAGCAGTACAWTGTGTCTCTAGCAAAAGTAGTGGAGAATTTTGAGTTCCCATTATGCTATGTGTAGCTTGAGCCTTTGTGAAAAAAAAAATGTGCAACTGTATGTGAAAATGCTGATTTTAGATTGGATTCTGTTGTCTTTGCTACAACTGTGACTGGTAAGTCTTGCTCTGTTAAGCTGAGCTCTTCCCTAGAAACTGAGCATCTCTCCTCTGGRAGGGCTGATATAAGCAACTGTAGGGCCCTGCCTTAGCAAAAGTGGTGCAAAGTCCACATCTTTACCTAAACTAATGCTGCGATGCTCATAAAGTTTTAACTCGGCTCAGGTGTTTGCCGGGTGAATACGACTCTTCTTTTTAGCGTTCTTGAGCATCCACATCATTGCATTCCCGTGGACTGTCCTTCAGCTGGTATCATACCAGTTTCCTTGTGGATCCTCTGAATTCTAGATGTTTTAGTCTCTAAAGAAAATGGTATTTCTTTTCTTGTAGAGTGTTGTTCTTGTGCTTTCTGTTTCTCTTCTAAATGGACATCCAAGAAGATAGTCAGTTTAAACATATAATCTGGGGCAGAGCTAGTAGACACACTCCCCGCTCAAATTACTTTTCAGTGAAYATTTTGGAATTTTAATGAAAAGTGTCTTATTTCTGCAGAAATCTGACTTGCTGTATGTTGAAGATCTGAAGACTGAAACCAGGAATATTTCAGTTCAGGGTACTGTGTTATAGTACACTGTGTGAGCTCCTATTGAGATAGTTTGTCCCTGTTTTCCTCACCAAGTTTGCTCTCCTCTGACGTGTATGTATTATATCCCACCAATATATTCTCAATCTATTGGCTCCACAGTGGTAGCGCCGCCTCCTTTCATGAAGAATTACTGTGGTTCTTCATGGGTGGCGTAGTCACGACCTGCAGAAGCATGAGCAACTAGTGCAGCATTTCTGAATCCAAGCTAATTGATTTTTTTAGATTTTTTCCCCTAAAAATATGTACTGTTCCTGTGAGAATTCTAACCAATTTCTATCTTTATTAAAAATTTATGTGGAAATAGATTCTGATTTCTGACCAGCTGTAGTTTGAGGACAGGAAGACATTCCTATAAAATAGCTTTCCTTCCTAGTGTTTTAMCATCTTAAACTAGTACTAGATAGTAATTCAGAGCTAATAGAGTCAAGCCCTTCTCTCRTTCTTCTTTTTCCCCTACTATCAACAAGAAAAAGCTGGAAAAGGTGGAGCAGAGAGCAGGAGATRAGGGGAAATGAATTATTTGCAGAAGGGAGATGAACACAAAAATATTCACATGGTTTAATTTCTTTGGGACATGAAAGATGATTTTYTGACTGAGTATGTATATACTCGTGTGTGTACTCAGAAATAGATTTTTGTAATCTGGCAGAGTGGAGATTTTTACAGACAGTCTCAGCTTTCCCACTTATTTTATACATCACCCACCACTGCACAGTGGCAGTTATTTAAATCTATTTAGATCCAAAATTTTATGCAAGTGAATATTTGAGATCTACTGAAAGTTATTGCTTATAGAAATCACACAGTTTAGAGTAATGTTTACTCTATGTTCTGTCTCAAAAGAGACTTTGTTAGTCCTGCTCGCAYGATGGGGAAACAGTTGTCTAGGACCTGACCAGCTACAGCGCCTTCGATGAGCCCTTCCTAGGGATGCTGCAGTCGTGGTAGCTGCAGCGTGGTAGTCCACATTGTGGTGTGTTGGGCTGATACCCCCGAAGCTGCCGGTCCCCTTCTGAACTGGCAGCTACTGCCCCCTTAGCAGGGGCAGCAGCAGTGAAGAGACACCAGCTCTTCTGTAGCCATCGATCTCAGGCCAGCTTGTAGGTCTGGGGCGCCGATGCACTGACTGACCAGTGAGGGCGTTTTAAGTGACTCTGCTGGACTGTGGATTGCAGTGGCTGAAGATCTGGTGCATGATTATTCCTGCTGCTGCTAAATTTTGAGGTGGGTGCCAGATCCCAGTGGTACCTCTGAAACCACATCTGAAACATCTCCRTATTCCAGAGCTCGAGAGCATGAAGATTGGTGTAAACTGTGAAGCTGGGAGGTGACCAGTATAATTTGCTCACCCTAACTAGTTGGATGCTAGTACCCAGAATTTCAGAAATGAGAAGTTGTATTTTTATTCTCACAAACTGGAATGAAAACTGCAGTCAAGATACACTAATTGCTGCTACTAAGGCCTGATAAATGAAATAAAGCACATATATAGTAGGTGATATCCCATATTCTTTTATTTTTAATTGGTGTGTAGTTATGTGAATATTTCATACAAATGCTAGTTTAACATATTATTGAAGCTTTCTGTTCCATTTTAGGACAACAAGCTGTGTCTTGTATGGTGACCTGACATTTCCATCTTCCTCCATTTGTACATATGGATGTATTTCTGGAGTCCATGGCTATTCTACTCTTGGCCTCCCAAAWGAGTCTGCCAACAAAGTTTTCAGTTTTGCGATGTAGACATTTGTCTGTTGGGAACTAGATGGAACTTGCCGATCTGATTTTGCCTAGATTACCAAGAATTTGCTTGAAGGTTTTGTATTTCCCTAAATAGTGTGGTGCGGTAATTTTGATTGTCCTGCTGTGGAATTAAGTTTTGCATAGTTAAATGATGCCATTATTGGTATTAACTGGCTTTGAGGGAACATTGTTTTTTTCCTGGGATGTCTTGAAGATGAATGCTTTCTTTCCCACAGAAAGTGAGTTTAGAAAATGAACGTATAAAATACTTAGCAACTGTGGAGTGTATTTTCCCCTTGATGTGTGTGCTTAATTCCCATTAAACTGAAAGAGGAGAGACTACACTGCTGAATGTGCGTGTAACATTTTGATATGCTCCCAGTTGGTAAAAATGAGAGCGACACAGACAGCTGCTGCCAGTGTCAACAGTCTGGTAGGATGAAGTGTGGCGAGCCCCCGACTGTTTCCCATTGAAATGAGTTATGAGTTCTCACTGTTTAGAGGCACCCTCATAAGAGATCGTTTGAGTAGGGTTGTGAGCCTTGGGGAATATCCACCTGGTAGGAAGGTCCTGTCCTTCAAAGAAGATAAAAACGCAGAAAAATATTTCAGTGTGAGGGGAGTTAAAATTAGGAGAGAGAATGTTACAAACCCCACTGACCAGAGCTCAGTGAAGCCTGGTCTGGAGGTAGTCCTCAGCTCAGGGAATAGGATGTGTTAAGGATGGGGAATGCTCTAAAGGAAATGCAGTGAGGCAACATGAGATGACTTGGGGGCTCACCCACCTTCCAACATCAAAGTCCGACTGCAGGGAATGCTTGGTCATTTGCTGCCTAATATTTCATACTCTATATTGATGCCAAAATTATTGGCCTGCCTTCTGAGTGCTACTTATAGTACTTCATTCAATTCACTCGCTTCTCTAATCCACTCRTAATTGTCCCTTTTTCCACCAAAGAAACGTCACATGGGGACAATAAAACAAACTGCTTAGACTTGATGAGCAAGAGCTAATATTATCTGCAGTCTGTAATTGTGTTACTTCCCATTTAGAATACTGAGGGCTCCCAAGATATTTTTTTTGCTGCCATCTGAATAATGTGTGAAGTATTTCATAGAACCATTCAGTGCGAAAGGTGCCGAACAGATTTTGTAGTCCATTTCCTGGGATTATGGCAGAATTAACTTCATTATCCCTAAGTACTCYGTAACAGATGGGTGTTTAGCCTGGTCTGAAAAATCACCAAAAGCTCATAATTCCCCCCAAACCTATCTTTGGATAGTTTGTTCTTACAGTTATCAAATATTCCATCAAAATTTTCCCTACTATGTTACAAAACTGTTACTGCTTGACTCTTAGAGGAGTTAGACCAAGGTCTCTTTCTAAATCCTCCATTTCTTCACTCTAAAATACTGACTTTGTCCCCTTTCTCTCTTCCTTTAAAAATCTGGATCGTCATCTCTAGGTGTCTGCTTATAGCTTAAATCAAAGATGGGATAGCACTTTGAATTTTGGGTTTTGTTTTTTCAGCACAGTGTTTCCTAATACAGCTCAGTGGTATGTTTTCCTTTTAGAGAAGATTTGCTTCRGTTCACAACTCCCTAGGTTTTTGTGGAAGCACTAACATTAGTCACTATCCCAATCTATAGATTTTGCACTGCATTAGACTTCTCAATATATATGAATCATTTTTGTCCACTTGTGTTGGTTCTCTTTTGCTGTTGCTGCTGAGTTTTTTTGTTGGTTTCCAACCATTTCTGTAGCTTCTTCTATTACTGATCGTTTCCTACAGACTGATTTAGCAATGGCCGTTAAGAATTACTTCTGGTCAGGTGTTTGACCAATGATGTGTTTGCTTAATCATGCTGCAAAACCTCGCTCTTGAGATTGGTCCAACAGTGATGTCACGTAGTCGTCTTCCATTGATTTTCATCTGCTGCTTTCCCTTTCCCTTGTCAACTAGTTAGGAAAACCCTGGAATAAAAATAGTTGACTTTCAGCTAATGTCTTGTCTTCAGCTAACAAGCTGAATAATTGCAAACCATTCTTTCCTGTCATTGGGGATGAGAAAACCCAGAATAACTGAACAAAACAACTGCTCAGTTTTAGCTTAACAAGGAGCTCCCCCTGCCCCTGAATAGTAATGTGGCAGAAAATCCATGGGAGACCCTGTGCAATCCTGAATCAATAATTTGTGGTGTGTTTGAAAGGAAGGTACCCAGTCTGCCCAGCTCGGGCCACCTAATACACCCATCATGAGAAGTCCATTAACCATAGAAGAATTATGAATAAGAAGGTAACGGARTCATCTCGTTCCCATCTTTCCTTTGCAGGGTGTTTGTGAGCTCTCACTTGAGTAGRGCCAGTGAAGACTTTGAATCTTTCTGCATGAGTTCAGCAGTATATGTAATAGTTTCGTAAACTGACTTTGAAATGAGAAATGTAGCACAGGGACAGCTGGTCTCTCTCTGTATAAAAATATATGTAAACATTTATTATTGATTTCTTGATGGGTTTTTTTCTATTCTGTTAGCACATGGGATGTCAGATTTGTCATATGTTTTGCATTTAATTAGCAGCAGAAAAGAGTATGCTGGTATGGATTGAAATTTTAACRTATGCTTTCAGAATCTGAAATACATTCTCAGGAAGGCTGGAAACCTGTATGATTGGTCCCCATTAGAAAGTACAAGGTTCATAAAAATCTGAAATGCAAAATGCCCTACCGTTGACTACAGTTGGTTGTAGTAGAGATTGCTTGGAGTTGTCTGTGGACATACCTGTATTCACCATGGTCCAAGTTGTGCTCGTTTCCACARCTGTTCCTGAGTCTACAGAAAGACTTGCATATAATGTGCATAGTTTAGCCCTATCTTTGAAATATGAAGTGGATATTTTATCCACTAAGCTACTCAATATTTGGCTACTACCAAAGGAATTTGCAGGGTTTGCGTTAGCCATGGGAGGGCTCTCTCATCAAGTCTCTCAGTGCAGTATGAATTCATTGAAAATCATAGGCGAAAAAACACAAATAATTAAATAATCAAACATAAAAGTGACAGCTTAAGCAAAATCTTTTCCCTGTTTTCTATTAAACCTATTTGTTTGAAGAGTCCTGTAGAAATCATACTTTACTCCATGCCTCATTTTGTCATTCCTGTGTTGAAAAATTCTTCGCTTCTCATTTCCACTCTGAGAAGGAACTGAGAACCTATCTGTGCTGCTACAAAAGTATCAAGAACAATATTCTTTTGATATTTTCAGCTCCAGTGTTTCTCCAGAAACAGGGTACCTATTTCAGCAAAACCAGGTTAGTAGTCCTATTGTAGTTCTTTCAAGCCAATAAAAAGAGAAAAGTTTGGCTGATTCCTGTTGCCCAAAGGAGAAACTTGCTGATTCTGAGATGCTTGATTCTATTCAACTATTTTAACATAACCAAATTGCTGGAATTTTGGCAATTGATRCCCAAATCTTATCACTTTGTTTCTGAAGACCAGTCAATACTTGCAGCAAAAGCTTAAGCTTATTCCTAGAGCTGCCAGTTGAAACAAGCTGAGATTCTTGATCTAGTGCATCATTCTRATATATTTACACCAGACAGGGACAATAATGATCATTTAGTCTTCCTATTGCACAACATTTGCCAAAGATTTAGTGTTTGAAAGCTGTCACAGTTCTAGGTATTTTGTTCCAATGGTCAAATATTCCTGCTTAAAATAATGTGCCTTGTTATTTTCAGGCTATGCCTAACAGCTGCTTTCAGGGTTTGGATTTCCTTGGCTGTTATCAGCTGAAGAGACCTATGTTTTCAGGTGTTTCCTTCTACGTGCATACTTACTGTTTGCAGTCAATTCACATCAGCAACATTCTCAATAAATTGGATTGAGTCTTTCACAGGAGAGCAGTGTGATCCATTTTATAAACGGTATTTATTATTATTTTTTCTCTGACTCATCTTCATTCTTACCATGCTTTTTGAAGTGCAGACACCACAGTTCTATTGATGTAAGTACCAGTAATCCATTTTCATTTTGTACGCTACTAACAGTAGAAAAAAGCCCCAATTCAAGAGAGCGCTGAAAGATTTGTCAAACTATAATCGCACAGTTAAACCCCACTGACGTGAGACTTCATGAAATCTTTAATTTCAGTATGTACCTAAGTGCTGCCCTCACTGGACACGGGCAGACACACATGCTAAAATGATTTTCTTGGCTGAGGCAGAGCAGAACATCTTTACAGAATGATAAAGCAAGTGGACCAGGCAGTGCTCTTTAATTATTTTGACTTACTGCATTTTATTTTTATTTCCAAGCAAGTTTGCCCAGAAGAAGAACATACTAATTTCTGAAAGGAGTTATATGCAGGTGTTTGGGTTCTTTGTTTTATTTTTTACTTGTTAACATTTTAGTATGACCAATACTGGGACTTGAGAGTAGACTCTATTATATGTCTTCTTTAGTCTCTCTCTCTCTCTCTGTTATCATTTTATAGGCTTTAATGTCTTTAGTGACAGTGTCCAGTACTATATAAGTAATATTCAGTATGCATCCATAAAATATTATTTCAAGAAATGTTTAAGAATTGTTTGGAATTCTTGTTTCATACCTTCTTTGAAGAGAGTTGGTTGCGTTATGCCATTCCTTAAATTAACCCTGTGTAACCTACTTTCCGTGTTTGCTTTTTGTAGAAGTAGTGTTTAATCCAAAGGATGCAAAAAGTCCAACTCCAAAGGGAAGACAGAATGCACTGTTTATACCCCGTGGCTTAGAAGCTTGCTGAAGTGTGTAGAAATGTGCGAAGGTAAGACTTTACTTTTCCCAAAGCCTTGCTGGAGGTAGTGAAGAAACAGTCTAGGCATGATACTGGATTAAAAACTAAGAAAAAGAAGTTAGCGGATTATAGGAGCAGGAAAGAATGATCTCCAAAATACTTTGTTGGGTTTACCCCATGTGTCAAACATCAACTCCTTTTTCTCTTTTTTTCTCCACAGACAGCGGCGTTGCTGGTAGTTTCTTTAGAACATTTCCAAGTCGGCTTTGTTGGAATCGGGCTTGTGCTCAGCATGTCTAGTTGAGGCCACACAGCGAGAAGCCGAAAGGAAATGCCGAGGCGGCCCCTCCAGAACTATAATACCTGTTTACATTTTCYGCTGTACCAAAAAGCAACTTGTTGAATCATCAAAGAAGTCCCCGAGGCCACATTTATGTCATAAGTTCTGTGTGTTGCAGAGGGTAAAGCTTTTTGCCATTTCAGTGACAACTTAAATCTCAGCTAAATTTGTTTGTGTAGCAGCATCACCTTGCGCGGTGGCTTTGTCAGGAGAGGTCAAGCCCTTCGATGGACTAGCCTTAGAAAAAGCACAAGGTTGGTGATGCACCTGTAGGTATTCACTGGGACAGTCGTTATATCAGAAGCTGGTTAAAGCAGCACTGAGCAGCAGGAAAGAAAATGTAAAAGTAAGATGAAAAATACAGCATAAATATTAAGTCTATAGGAGAGATTAGAATGTAGGTGTGTGTCTTTTTTTTTTTAAGGTACACACTATTTTGAAGAAGCAACAGAAGTATGTGGTATCTTTTTGGTTAGACAGATCTGTTAATAAGGATCCTCTAGGAATCTGAATCAGAAGTTACTTTTTATATCAAAATTGTATGTGGAATAGATTCTGATCTTGCAATGGGATTGAGAGAGAACTTTACCCTTTATAGCCAGATATCCAATTTGGAGAATCTTGATTTTGGAAATCTTTGTGGAGGAGAATTCTGTATTATAAATGGGAGTTTATTTATGTTTCCAGCATATGCCTGTAAGGCAAGGAATTATCCCGATCCATTTTTTTGTGCTGAATACCTTGSAGTAAACCTTAAAAAAATAAATGTGGTTGATCTTTTGTAGTCTGCAAAGTCACRTTATATATATTTGGCTGATTTAACTGAACTCTGATCTCTAAAGAAGATCTAAGATAAGGTATTGCTRTCTTAGATTGTATCATCTTCCCTTTGGTAACTGATTTCTTTTTCCAGAAAGTGAGCTTCAAGTCAAAGGTAACAATTGCAGTTACACTGTATACAAGAAAGTGGAAGAACTGTGTATGTTCCTCCTTAGCAAAATAGGACCCATATCGGAGAACTAAATGGAAGCAGAATTTACTAAGATGTTGTGGACTGCCAAGGATGACTTGTGGTTAGACTAATGCTTTGTAATGATTAGCCTTATGCTAGAATGGCACCTTGAATGTGGGAAGACCCAGGTAGATGTTATTGAACCCTCGTAAGACCTCTCTGAGAGTTTCTTCATTTCATAGATGGGGATGTGGAGGCAAAGGTGCCTGTTAGTAGAAAACTATGATTTAGTCTCTATTAGTGCTCTATTGGTAGAATTCAGTATGTTTTTTTTTTTTCCAGTTTCCTCCTAATTCCTGTGGATCAGAGTGCCTCTTCTGATGTAGATTTGCTTCTATTCGTAGATGTAGTGTCCAAACGTATTCATCGCAGTCTGTAAGTAACAAGCGTGATGGTAGTCRTTGGGGAGAAAGAGTAAGAGGGGTCTTGACTCCAGTGCTCTCTTTCTCTCTTGTAATACTGTGATAGCTGAATACTGTCTGTCAGTTCCCAGCTACACTGTATTTTTATTACAGTATATACAATAGATCTGTATATAAGTCATTATGAATAGTCATTTGTAACATGTGCTTTGTCAAACACTTTACAGATAAAACAGACATTTTGAGATAGTGTGACAAATATTCTACATTTATTATACAGCCAGCGAGGYAGGAGACAAATGAACATTGCACATTCATTCTGAGGCTGAAATCACGGTGGATTTAGTGTAATGGACGTAAYGCTTTACTACATATGATGAACAGGCCATCCGCCTGCATTATAAATGACATTATTTAAACCAGCTAAATTGTTATCTAGAGCAATGTTTCTCAAACTGGGAATCCCTGGGGAGGCTCAGGCAAAACCATCAAAGCTAGGATAAAAAGAAATGTTRGTTCTCTGTTGTGTTTAATCCTCACTGGCGAATGAACACAACTGGCATCACCTACCACACGTGGCCTGAGGGACTTGCATGACAAGTGCCCACAGTACTTGTAATGGAGTGACACATCCCAGCCAGACCTGGAAGGCAGGTGTAGTAACTCCCTGTAGCTCCCTGTGGTTTTGGAAGCGTGACTTGGTCTTTTCTGCACCTTCTGGGCCATTCGCTGGCACGTCTGTACCGCAGCCTGAGTGCTGCTGCTGCTGGTGGAAGCCTGCTGCCGGAGCTGGCCGTGCGCACGCAGTTGGGGGCCTCCAGCAGCTGCCGGTGCGCCCGTCTCCAGGCTCTGCCTCTAGAAGACTTATGCCATCTCTGCATCCTCTAGATTCTCAGCTGCTCCACAGGTCAAAAAAGCCCCTGGCTGCTTTAAATTACGGCAGCCCATCCCAGGCCACTTCTGGGGCTGCTGTGCTGCCTGCGGTCCTGATAGCATGCCTAATTCTGCCCTTTGGCACACGTCCTACGCAGGTGCATGCGAAAAGAGGGGGAGCAGCTTCCCAGCATGATTTACGGTTGTGGCTCCCAAATAAACCCGTGCATTGGCAATGTATTAAGGGAGCTGGGCAGGAAACCAAGTCAATTGACAGCAATGAGTGGATACAGCTGCATTCAATTTACTTTACGTTTCTCACTGGACAAAGGTGGCAGTGGCAAAGCATCTTTGTTTCTTCTACTACATGTGCAATGTGCATCTCTGAAATGCATCACTCTTCCCACTCCCTTCTCTTCCTGGGAAGGTTGTTGCATAGTTCTCCTCCAGAATTGCCCCTGGGGAGATTTGCATGTCATTTGTGCACCTTTGGGGAAGAATGCTGTCTGGGACTACGTTTGGGAAATGCGGAATGAGGCAAATGTGGCAGATTTCCAGGCTGTTAATAGTACTATATTGTAAGGCAAAATGATTTTACAGTAGTTATGTAATAAACATATGTAATGTGTATATGTACAATTTGTGTAACTCATCAGACATTTGAAGCAGACCAATTTAGAATTTAAAGTTGGCTCTCACCTTTGAAGCAAAGGAGGTAATAAGGAATACAACAAGGAGCCTAGCTTCTGCGCTGTGCTTTGGAAGTCGACAAGCAGTGCTTAGGAATGCACCCATGTCATTGTACTATAGTGCATTACTGTCAGCATGCTCTAAATATGATCAGGAATGAGGGTGCAAGCTCAGGGTATGAAAATTAGGCTTTCTAATAAAAGTAGAGATCTCTATCAAGTTTGAAATGTCTTGTGAAATTAATTTGTTTCTGTTTTGATATGCTGGGTACGCTATGGGATATGTTCATTTACATTTCAGTTGTTCCATAGACAATATTCAGAAAAAAATGGTTGCATTGTATTAACACAAATCATCAGAAAAGGCAGAAGTTGGATGTACTAAGTTTTCTTGAAGCCCTCTTGGAAAATGCGCAGATTTTTGTTTTAGAGAGATTATGTTAGTCTGGGTGAGTGATATCACATATGGTGGTGAGAGCCATGTAATTAGCGTGTGTTCCTTCAGCATCTTTGAGCACTCATCTGTCTCTTCCAGAACTGCTTTTCACAGTTTCTGAAGTAACCACTGTTTTCTGTTTTGTCTTCCTCCCCCCGCCCCAGGCATTCTTAAACTTTCTAACATGTTTTTTTCTCCCCAATATATGGAGCACGTCAGGTTGGGTTATTGACTTCTCATTCAACTCATTGGAATAAATGGCATGTTCAAAGGCTATTTTGAATAATTCATTGGAAACACAGTTTTTACCACACCTTTTTCTGTAAACTTTCCTGTCTTCTAAGGATCCTTTTCATATTACTAAATATTGTCATGTTTCTTATCTTTCTGTTTCTCTTGAGGTTTTATTGCTTTGTCTAATATGTGATTATGCAAACAGGCACTCACATGGATCTGGATGCAGGTTTTGATCCTGAAATAGTAAGCTTTTAAGGATGAAGAATATTTTATAGTACTGTCTATAAAAGACTGAATTTACTTATCATATTTTACAAGTGTTTGTTAATGAATATGTAATTGAAATTAGCAAGCTCCCTTGAAAAGGTAAACTATTCCCTTTGTGTTTTGGTTTTAAAATAGATCTTTGCCTCTTAAAACACACATTGAATATGAGATTTTTGGCATTTCCACTCAAATGTGGCAGTTGTCCCATTCCCGTAAAATCAAACCTTTCAACTCCTGTCCGAGAAGAGTGATCTCAAGAGAAAACATTCTGTGGAGAAGAGTTGTTTTTCTTATCTGGATAATTTTTGTGAATCATCCTCAAAGAGTCATAGTGAAAGATCTAAATGTTTGAACCTATGTCTGAGAAAGGACAAGGAGGACAGATGTTTCTAAAAAAGCATGAGAAAAACAATGATAGCAGTGGGAGAAAGAGAAGTTAGAGACACATCTCTGAATATCCTGTAAACCCACTGGACAGTAATTTTTAAAAACACATCACTGTCCAAGAAAAGATTTAGCATCTCCTTGGGGAGATGCTAAAAGGGTGATTTAAGTGTTTTGTGATCATCGAGCCTATGCTTTGCCTATATGCTCATTGATTTTTAATGTCAGAGGAGACCATTATGGTCATCTATCCTGAAAGTTTACATAAGCCAGCTAACCTCACTCAATATTTCTGAATAATTCTCAGACTTTTTTTTTTTTTTTTTTTTTTTTGAATTAAAGAAAGAATATTTACCTTGATTTAAAGATCTTACATGATGGTGAAGCCCTTACATCTCTAGTGGAAGTTCCAGCAGGTAATAACCCTTGTTACAGTCAGAGTGTTTCTAGTATCAGCTTCCCTCCACAGACATCATTTTGTCTTTTCTTTCCCCCTGATTAGGTTGCAGGACTATCATAAATGTCTTCCGTAYGTTACGACCTGTAGTCTGTGGTCAGTCACCACTTGGATTTGTCTGTGAGGAACTAAACGGGTTGAATTTCGTTAGTCTCTCATTATAAGACAATATTTTCAAGACATCATTGAATCACTTCGTGGCTCTCCTGAACTTTCACCATTTTGCCAAATTGTTTTGGATAGTTCCCAGTGTATTACTTATGGTCTCACTAATGCTATATGCAGAGGGTAATACCAGTTCATTATTCGTACACACTATTCCCCTGCTTATGCATTCAAGGTTTGCATTAGTTCCCTTGGCCACGGCCCCTCATTGTGAGATTTACTGCTGAGAGGATTTGGATAGAGCTCCGAGGTGCTCAGACAGCAATTGGGAAGGCCTTATTCATTAGGAATGGATGAAGTTCTTTTACCAATTTGTCAGCAATCTGGAAGATTTTACCATTGTGACAGAAGTGAGAGCAAGCCCTGGCTGCGCTTCTCCTTGCTGGAGAAATGCTCTGATTTGCTCTCCAGCTAAAATACAGTTCGTGMCAGTGGTGCCAAACTCTGCAGCTTTCTCTCTGGCCCCAGAAGAGCCACAGCATCATGCACGCGCAGAGTGCAAATATAATCTCCTTGGTCCCTAGCTGAGAAGCCAGGCCGTGGCTGCACTGTGCAGTTTCCGTTGTCTTTGCTTGCACGAATGGCCATGCAGATTTTACTTCTTCCAGATTCCCCAGGTAAAGCCCATTTCTCCCCATACGTGAAACTGCCATTGTGAGACTTAATGAGATCCTATAGCGGATGAGTTGTGACGCTATTGGTGCCACCAGGAGACTCTGATATCTACTTCTGCTGAGCTCAGTAACATGTATGTTACCCCACCACCAACCTCTGAGCAAGCTGACCCTTGTGTTTATTGTCAGTGTGTTCACCTGGAAAGTTGGCAGGATGGAGAGGGAAGTGTCTAACCTGTCTGCAAAGAGGTTTGCAAATTAATTTTCAAAGGTTAAGGGAAGGAGTTGTGTGTCTCTGAACTACAGACTTCTTCAGCTTGCTCTGTGCCCGCTACAATGAGCTGAAACTTCTATCTAAGCCAATTTCTTAGAAACAACAAAGTGTCTCTGTTACAAGAAAAATCCCTAAATTGTCTGTAAGTCTCATGCAGAGGAGAAATGGCAAAAGTTAATATTTATATTAAAGCAGGAAGGTTGGCTGTGTCCCTTAGGTGCCATATTATCTCTCATTTCATTGCTGAGGGTTTTTGAATGTTTTTGTTTCATGTTTTTCATGGTTTATGCAAAGTAGTGAAAGGGGTTTCATAAAGGTTGTTATACAAATGATTTGTTTGATAATGTCTTATTCCTAGGGGAGCTTTAGCTTGTGATTAACACTATATTTTTATCTAAAGCAGTAGATTTTGACTTAGGGTATTTGGGCTACTTGTAAAGGGATAAGTAAAGGATAACTAACAAAAGTTGGCTTATATACATGGAAATGCGTAGAGCAGTCTTCATATATGACACTTACAAGTGGGACTTCACCTTCACTGAAAAACTTTTAAAGAGTCACAACTTGAAGACAGCAAAAATCACTCCTGTATGGTCAATATTGGTGGTCAGTAGCTGCTTTCAGTTTCTGTTATACTTAAACAAAATAGATATGTCTATGATTACAGTTTGTTCTTTTGAGTTTTGGAACTGGATTTTCTCAGTCTACTCTTTTTGGTTTGCTTGTTTGTTCTCCTGTTATGAACTCCTCTGATGTGGGCCACAGGAGATGTCTTAAAAGGCAGACAGTTTCTTTTAAATGTTGTTTTTGTTTTTTCCTAAAAGCACATAACATTCTTGTCCACACTCGCTTACAATTCCTAGGCTGATATTGTTTTTTAAAAAAAGACCTTTGTGCTGTGTGGTGCATGGTAAAGTAGCCTTGACTTTACAGCAATTAAAGCTATAAAAACAGGTGTTTTCTTGTAGTTTAATGAGTCTAGATGTAAAGTCAATGTACCGTTGTGACTGCAGGGCATTTGTCTGAGATTGCGCGGCTTAATACCTTTCTCCGTAAGCAACAACCACAGCTCTTTTTCTCTTATGCCTACCCTACGATATGGAAGGTATCAGTGTATTCTGGACTGAGGATCGAACCACCCGCTCTGCTGGTATCATCCCCATTATTTCTTTAGCTTTGCATCTCTCTTTTCCAGTGCTTTCCTCAGTAGGATGAGCCTGCCTGGCTCGAGTTAACACGAAAGAAGGTGCAATTTCATTTGGAAGGCTGGCAGGACTGGTGTCCCTTTCCAGTATTAGCAGATTTTGGAAGAGTAGTTGGATCTGAATAGAAACATGGTGAGCATTATTTAAGTCAGAAGAATAACACTACATGAGAGAAGGGTATTTCCAAAAGTGTCACTGATAATGCTCCGCTGATAAAGGGCTACTTTGGATATGATTTTCAGAGATGGTGGGTGTAGTGGAGCCTATAGGAGCTCATTAATTCTGGRAATCATACCTTTCTCAGAGCTTATTTGTTCCCTGGGAACCTAAAGAACAAGATTTTCCAAATGATTGCATATACGTATGCAAGTCGTCTTTGAATAGCTGTCAGAGTGAGACAGGGAAGGTTCGGACACTCTGGAAAATATGGCCTAATTTAGCCCTAAAGTTTGGCCCTGAATCAGCTGGGGCTGAGTATTTTTGGATGTCTGGCCCAGCTTGTAGCTTGATTTCTTCTTTCAGAGGAGTGGCTTCACTCTACTAGGTTAAACCCCAACCTGGTTCTGGTTTTATGGTACAGCTTGAGCTCTTTGACTATCTGTAAACATRCGGTGGTTTGTACTTTAAGACTGGTCTGCCAACCTTAAGTGTGCGATTGGGTTTATCAGTTCAGAACGCACCCCCTTCGAAGTCTGTCAGGCAAACGTATCCACCTTACTTACTGATACTGCTGCTTGTGCCGTGACTGAATGCTAGACAAAGCCAGAACCTGATGTGCATCAGCCAAGGGCTTGTTCCTTTTGCCAGTGTCCTTTTGGCAAACAAAATGCAGAATCCAAGAGGTGCAGACTTTTTATTTTCTTTTTTTATTTTCTTTTTTCTTCTAAATAGGTATCAGCTCAGAGAGCAAGGGGCCCTTCATATGACAAGGTGGGCATGGAGAACCTATCCACACAGATGAGAAGGCTGTTTCGAAGGCAGAGATGGCCRAAGTTGCATCTCCCTCCTTGGTGGTTTTCAGACTGGCTATATAAAGTACTGTCCGCAAAGCTAGCGTAGTATGCAGCCACTGTGAACGGCAACGATCAGCATGCCTTTTCTAAGTCTTCCCTATACTTTAGGAAGTGTGGAGCCTTCTTTCGTGTATGAAATAATTTTCTAGGACTCCCCAGAAATCTGAATGAAAGTTAAAAAGCCATTTGGCTATTTATTTAAGGCATCTTTTTATTCTTTTTTATTTTYATTTAATATAAAAGCTGACGGAATAGGACTGCATAAAAAGCCATGATGCCAAAGCTTAGCATCTGCTGAACGCTGCCTTCATTAGCTCAAAAGGCATCTCTCCACTGTTTTTTCTCCCCCTCCATTCTGTTGTTTTCCCCCAAATTCATTAAGACCACCTACCCCCCTGCTAGAGTAAGACTTAGAGGTACAGGTTGCACAGGACAGTGCAGCTGTGCGAGACCTTCAGCTGAAGGCATAAAATCTTTTCCTATGGCTTGCTCGTAAACCAGCACGCACGTATTCTGCTGACTAAGTCATTTTAGCAGACTGTGYGCAGGCTTCTCAGTTAAAAACAGAGTAAATGCGCTGTGTGGTTTCGATCAGCTAGAGCATTGCACAGACTTTGCACGTTTGACTAACCAGCTGAACATTTTTTGGGGGAGATAACCAGGTTTTCCCATTTAAAGATAAATGTACAGTTTTTATCCTTGAGGCCTGATTTTGTGTACAGCCGCTGGGCACTGGGTCAACCTACCTCATTCTGTCTCTTTTATCTCATCCACTTTCGATTTTATTGTTTCCTTCTCCTCCCTTCCCCCTCTCACGTGTTTGAATGCTAGGTTATAATGAAGGATGTAGGTATGCTAGATTTCTCTGCTCAGCTTGGCAGGTTGTGAATGACAAATGAAACTAGCTAGTCATTGGATTCTCCTGACCATCTGCTTTACACGTTAAAAAAGCCCCAAAGAACTATTTTTTTTTTTTTACAGAAAAATAGGAAAGTTATAATTGGATTAAAGGCCTTGCTAAGACAACTGCCCTGCTTTGCCCAAGACCAAAGCCTGCACGCTGTGCATCCCCAAAAGTGGTATTAGCAGAGCAGAAACCCTGTGCACTTCTGATCCCTTCTCACTTGGAAAGACCTGCAAAGGGACTTACCACAAGTGGTGTAGCAATGACAGCTTCATTCTGTACAGCATAGAGCTTGGTTTCTAAAGTGGTACAAATGCTTTCATTTCCCTAACAAAATGTGAAGCCTGGTAGAAAATAAGTGAATCAGAGCACATTAATCAGAATTACCAATGTGAAGGCTGTGACATAAACTTGGAGAAGAAAAAAAACAACAACCCATAAACAATGRTTTCTCTGTAACAGGAATCATTTCAACCCAGTAAAAAATTGATTGGTAATTCAAACCAGAAATTRCCCTGAATGTTGAACATATATTGAACTATTTCATGGGCTGTTTTATCGTTGCAACTTGTTGACATTATTTTGTGCTTGCAACTTCATAGACTACAGCCATTTGTTACATCAGCATCAGACATCTGCACAAGCATTTGTCATGCTGCTGTTGATTTTTTTGTTGTTGTTTTATTTTATTTTATTTTATTTCATGTTATTTGTTTCAGTTGGCTGAAGGAGGGTTAGGGCTAACAGAACAATACTGTGGAATGCGAAGGCTATCATTAGGGGGCAAAACCGGACTTCAAAGAGGAAGCACATATGGTTTTGACTTTTATAAAGATGGCAGGTGGACGTGAAAAAAGGTTGATTTCAAATTTATTTTCGTGATAGCTGCAACTTCTTAAAAGTCCAAGAGGATGATTAATTTTCGAATTGGAATTCCTAATAACTGAAACAAGATCACAGTTTTACAACTTCCTGAGGTAAAGTCTGAGAGAGACTAGGTCATGTTGGTATAATAAACCAATGGCAACCTGAAGTGGAAGAGCTGAAAAGATCAGTAGGAGATGTTTTGCAAAAGGCTTTTTGAAAATAAAACAGTTATAAGGAGGAAAAAAAAAAAAAAAAAGATTTCTGAAGCCAGGCTGTTTTAAAGCATGTCTTAAACTTTAAGGATGTTGGGTTAAATTTGCAGTTAGAACTTTACAGTATTAAACTTGCTGAATGTCACTCAGGTCGACTGAAATGGCAGTCAAATAGCGGTTTCAAAACAAAATGAAATAAAAACTCAGCAATGTTATCTTTCCCTTAGTAATAGGTGTTTCTTTTCATATGAAGGAATAAATGACACTTAATTTTCATGTATGGATTATCATATGTCATTTTAAATCTAGCATCTGAAATCCTCTTGGCTGGAAAGTCAGAGCTCTCTGCACCTGTGGGTGACTTGCTGATGATGTGAAAGAATAAGCAACTGTCAGATCTAAATACAAGTTGAATTTATCCCTCTTATAGATGCTGTGTTTGGTATTTTAATTGAAAAAGAATGTTCCCCAGCTTGTCCGTATACATTAATATATTAAAACCAGTAGCTTTGACAGAAAATACTTCTAGTGTTTGTTGTGATCAGGGATAAGTAGGTTCAGTGATTCTCAGAAATGTGGCAGATTCTCAGAAAAGTGGTACCAAAAGCTCAAACGTTACCATAATCTATGCAGGAATGGGTTTGGTTCTTTTTCCAGCTATGCTCCTGGAAATGAAGCATAGCTAAGCTGAAGGCTATGAAGCCTTTTGCCATCCTGATTCCTGCTAATCCAGTTTCCAATGCCTGCATCTACTTCTGCAATGATAGGCTACTTGGATTGTATGTCTGGACTTTGCCTAGCCCAAAGGGCATATATTTCTGCTAACTATTAATGCTATAAATAGTAACAATAGCATATTTTAGGGATGATTGTTTATCTTCATTTCCAAAGCCAATGTTATAGCAGGGAATGGTGTGTTACAAAGAGACCTCTCTCAGACCAGCAGGAAAGCCTTAGTTTTCCCTACGTAAAAAAGAGAATTAAATAGCTTCTTATCAAAAGGCCAGAAATGCAGTAAAACTATTTTCCAGAAATTGTCTGCAAATAGGGGCTAGAGTGTGCATTGTTCTCACATAAATAGCATCGATTGCTTGTTCTTTCAGTGAAATCTTTTCTTACCTCTCTGAGATTAGTGCTATCTAGCTGGAAATACTGTATTTAATACCTGAGACGTTAAGCTGCCAGGCTGTATCTGTCCGCAGGAAATGGTCTCCAGCAATGTCTTGAAGGTTTTGTTTTGAGGATTGTCTCTATTTCTTTTCATCCAAGGTTATGTGGGTTTCCAGAGAGAGTAATGTATTACCTTGTACTTCCATGAAAGAAATGAGATGTTAGTGCATGTCAGCATATCTTCTGCCACTAAATTTGAAGAAAGAAATGTTTTGCCAAAGATATAAAGTTTCCAGTGCTCCTGTTGTGGGACCTGCCTCCTTCCAAGCTAAAGGCAAGAATTTCTGAACGCTTGTCTTCTGCATCAGAGAAAAAACAGTGACTCTTGCTCATAAAGCCCCTACCTGCTCCCCTCAATCAAAGCACTCTCACAAGCCCTTGGACAGAGTGGGGGCTGTGGTGACTGAACCAGGAATGGCCCCRTGCCTCATTCCTCTCCTAGGTCTCATCAATTTCCGCTGCTGGAACCTGGTAGCAGCATTTTCAAGAGTTCCCTGAAGGCAGATATGATCATCAAAGAATGTTTAACTTGAGCACACTTCTCCTTCTTACATCTGAATCGCTTTGCCCAGCTTCCTCATGAGTATAGAAAAATGTTTCCTTTTGTCAGCTAACATAATATGTTCTGGAGTGCTGTCAGGCTCCATCTTCAGACTCTACTTCCTTGCTAGGAGCTTTTGTGCCACTGAGGTTGGAGAAGAATAATACAGAGAAGTGTTAAGCCTGTCCAAGGAGTAAGAAATACATCCACTCAGCCTCTCTGCCTCTTTCACTGGGGATTTTTATCAGAAGTCAGTGTTGAGATTTTCAAGAGTTGCTAAACAGATCTGTGGGTCTGATCATAAAGTTATCCACAATTTACACACACCAAGGAATATTTAAAAATCAGAGTGCAGTCTCTCCATTGATAATGGAAACACATCCTGTGCCCCTGTAAAACTGAAAGAGCTTCCTCCTCTAGGAAATCATGAAGGTGGTGATAGCAAGGCTGTTCATCCATTCTAGTTCGATTCCTCTTAGCTTTCTGATATTTGTCATGATGGGAATTGCTCAGAGAATCGTTTATTTTTCCTGTGGAAAATCTATGTGAAAGAGGGGGCAGAAAAGAATTTTTTTTTCTCTTGCAGAAAATATAAACCTTTTCAATAAAAGCAACAATGAAACAGCAGCATTCCCTCAACATATGCACTGTTGATTGGCCAGTGTTTGGCCAGAAACTTTTTTTTTTTTTTTTTTTTTTTTTTTTTTTTTTTTTTTTTTTTTTTTTTTTTTTTTTTTGACAAAACGTGAGGCATCTTCAAGGAATGCAAACAGTTCCACAGCTGGTTTTGTTTTAGTTGAAACTCAGTGTTGACTCAATTTTCCACTGTAGAATGTCTGAATGAATAAATTTGAATTAGAGTTGTAATACTACATGGCCAGATTTGCACACAGAGGTCTCTAAAGTGTATATGAAATACTTTGTCTTCCTTTGCAATTCTTTTCTTTATATTAATAAGTAAAAGAGATAGTTCTAAATGAAAAAAAAAATAGAGTTAGAAAGCAGAGTTAGGRAACGTGGCATGGAAAAAAAAGCATGTTTAATTAGAAATTGCAGCAGTTTCAATTAGAAAAGATATTTTAAGTTCAATGAAAAATATAGTCTCAAATGTGCTGTGGAGAAGACAGACATGATTCATGTCCAAATATTCAGTCAAAAATCAATTTTCTATTCATTTTGATCAAAATGCTATATAAAGGCATTTGGGGTTTCATTTTCAAATAGTATCACACTGTAATCATAGAAAAATAGGGCTAAAAGGAAAGGTCATGTATTCCCTTTTTCTGACCCACAGTAGAGTTAGCTATAATGACATTGTTCCTGCAGATTTTTGTCTAATCTATTCTTCAAGATCCCTAGTGAGGGAGATGCTTTATTCCTCAATGTAGTCTACAGCAGTCCTTCGTTATCCCTACATCTTCCATTATCTAATCTAAAGCTTTAAAGTTATTAAAGTAATTTTAGCCACCTAGCTCATTACCTCTCCACCAAAGACTCAAAGCAGAACATTCTCTTTAGAAATTTGAAGACTGATAGTCTCTCTTTCCAATCAAAACTATTTCAGTTTTTCCTCAATGTCTTGTTTTTTGCAGTGGTAGTCATTCCTTTTTCTTGTCTCTGGATTCTCTGCAATCGGTCCACATTAAAAAAAAAAAAAAAAAAAAAAAGAAAAAAAGAAAACTTGTTTAAGCTGTTGTTTCTCATCTTCTAGTTGTATAGTCAATTATTTCTATCTACCTTATGATTATCCTAATTTATTCTAAGACTGTTTCTGCAATTTGTCCAGAAAGCTTTAAAGTTTTTGCTTGCTTACCAGCATATTTACATGTTGCTTCATGTTGAGAGCAAATTTAAGACACATTCTTACTGTGTTCCTTAGTCAGTGAGTCCTTCTGGATGATTTCGCAGTAATCTCAAGGAAAGGATGAGGAATAAATTACCAAATAATCTGGCAACACTAATTAGAAGAGAGAAAGGTATAAAAGCAAAAATGTCCAAAGYTGGCATTCATGCAGTAGGGGCAAGGCATTATTTAAATAAAGGTGTAGGAGCTGGGTAGAAATTTTTGCATAATGCAGGTTAGAAAGTGGTGCCATGATCATGCCAGGTGGTATTTAGATGTCTCTTAGTTACCAGTTGATGTGAAACTTGGATCCCTTCAAAGTCTGCTCCCTTGGAAAGAAATATTCTTTAGACACGAGGAGATTGTTTTTGGTGTTGTGTAAAAGCAGCTGAGCGAGCATTTTAGAGAGACCCTGAATTCAAGGAAAAAGGTGATTTAAGGAAGTGTGGCCTCAGTGCCAAGTGACTCCTTATGCTCACCTGGCAGTCAGTTGGCAGCAGACTGTCTTGTTGGAAAGAAAAAGAGTGGGCCAACCTACATAGTTCCTCCACTGCTTCTTTAASTTAGCACAGTAGAAAGAGTCACCTGGAGAAATCATTGCTCTAGGAGTCACAAGAGAGAGAAAGAACAACTTTTCAGGTGAGTTATGCCCAGCGAGTAGAAGGTGCATCGAACGTCTGAAAGGGACGTCAATGGTCTTGACTACGAGGGCTTAAAATTATCAGCAAATCGTAGACAATCTCAATATATATAGTTGTGAACAGTAAGTTATTTGAAGTGCAAGAGTCCTTGCCTATCATCAAGGTAAGTTGTCGGTAACTCGCAGGTGATTTTGTGTTAGTATTCACCAGTTGATAGGCACTGTTCCTATCTATCCATCTAAGGATATATCRCATCATTAAGATAACTGTGCACACACAGAATGTCCTTCTGAGTTCCTGGTGTCGTTTTTAATGTGTTTTGCTTCAGCTGCAGTGAAGTGCTCAGAACTGTGGCATTTTGTCCTCTGCTTTCTGTGAGCCAGCTAATACTGTTCCACTGTAGTTCCTTTTCTCCCTGTGACATGATGGGCAAATCATAGAAACCATAAACGTACAAAARCATGGTTTTACTATTTTTTATTACCAAGTGTAAGAAGAGAAAGTCCCAGTGGTGTGATTGCTATTGTGGAGCCTCTGGGAGGTAAAGTTATTAAGCAAAATCTTCTGCGCTACTTATTTGATCGATTTCTAAAATAATTCTTAAAATCAAGATGTAAATGTATTTGTTTGTGATTCGCTTCCAATGCCTGTTAAAGCATTTAATTGATATGTAGCATTTTAAAGAGCCAAGCAAAACTATTACTTATGAATTTTTAAAATCCTCCAACAAATGGAAGAATACTTACTGAAAACTCCTCCATAAATAATGTTCAAACTAAATTAAATAGTACTATAAGGAATGCATTAAAGTTTGGGAATGAGATATTAGCAGTGTGCTCCTTTAACCTTAAAGTTATGATAGCTGGAACACTTGCCACCCCTCCGAAACGTTGCTGCTCCGAGTCTTGGCTCGCTCTGGGAAAGAAACATGTGGTGCTGCTGAAGATTGGAAAAAGAGCTTGGGGTCAGGGGTCGACACAGTAAGGGAGTTTGCTCTTTAAGAGGTTATCTGTGGATCTGCAAAGCCAAAGTGTAATTGGGTTCTGTGATGTGATTTTAGTGTGTAATTGTATATGATCTTTGGTAGTTTCAAAGACAAGGTTGGAAGATTTTTCTAGCCTGTTTGTGATAGCAATTTGGGGGAGCCTGTGTAGTCTGTGATGGACAATTCGGTTTCTTCAGAAATAGCCATCAGAAGYGATACAGCTGGTATCTGATTCATTTTCATTATAATTTTAGCAAACTGGTAATACAGTTTGTTCTTTCTCCTCTGTGTGATGGATCAGCATACGTTGTGTGTCTGTAGATTTTTCTGCAACTGGTAAACTTCTGTTTGCTGCTGAGTATTAGAGCTGGTATTGCATCAGGGAAAATTTTGCATCTTTATTAAGAGAGTACAAGTTGCTGTAGTTGATCTGCCTGGATATTGCTTTTTCTTTGGTCTTTGAGTGGATGCTTTTTGTCTGTGGGTTATCAAGTTTCCGGTTCTCGGTTATTCAAAGCAATGTGAAACAAACATTTCCTATTGTTTTAGTTGTTTAGGGTTTCCTTGATTAAGCTGTCATTGCTGTCAGTTATGTTCTTATAAGCCTGGCTGGATCTATTTCATGTTAAGAAAAGGCTCAGATAAATCCAGGAAAGCTTAATGTTTATCCAATGTGAAAATAATTACTCAAAAGTGTTATTCTTAATCCAGATAATTAGTGTGAGGAAGGAAAGATCAGTGTCATTGTGAATTATGCCCTGGCAATTGACTCCTGGTCCTTGGAAGTTTCAGGTGAAGATGTGAATGGATAAAGGTTAGATTAAACATAATCCAAAGTAGCTGCAACCTTAATCTGTTATGATACAAGGATGATCACTTAAAAAGCGCTGGATTGTGGGATTGTTTCTGGTTGGATAAGATGCCGCTCGACTGGGACTAGTCTTAAAACATGCTTAGCACCATGTCACTGCAGCTGTAAGCACTTGTGCACGGCTTCAGACTGCCGCAGCTCGCAGTCAGACTGCTGGGCTCTTGCTGCACAGTGTAATGTTACACTGTGTTGCAATATCTGTACTTTACATTAACGTGCTTTGCCATATGCTTCATGGAAAATAGATGGTGACTGTTATATGGAGTGATTTGCTTGATGATTGCTTCCCTGTGCTGTTAAACATATTTAATTTCGTTCTCTGTTCGAAATGTTCAGTGTGTCCGTAGGCAGACATGCGATGCAATTGTTATATACGTGATCTGAAAATCTGACCAATCAAAACCATAAGGAAARAAAAGGAAATATTTACGTTTTAGTTCTTCGTTTATGATATTGTTTTTATATAGTTACTAACTATAAAATAAAAACAATTAAAAATACACATCTGTGTAAGGATTATGTTTGCAGCTGTGGTTCTCTCTGAAGCTGCACAGTTTTCAGAAARCCATCCTAAGTAACCAAGACGAAATCAAAACAAATTCACTCAGAACGCAGAAAAATCGGCGTTAGAAGGGAGATATGCGTGTGCTCATGCACAGGCTACAAGCAGATAAGGCGCGATGTACTTGACACTTCAGACCTTTCCTGTTTATAGATGTGGACATAACAGTGACGCTTTAGCTGACAACGTGTGGTAGCTTTTAGTAAACATAGGCTCTTGAGTGCCAATGGCTACGTATTGGGAATAGCGCTGCTGGAAGAGGAAGAGAAGAGGGTGAAAGACAGGTCATTTCTTGAAAAACAGTACAGGAAATGTTTGGTCTCAGCAGATAATTTAATTGCATGGTCCAGTCTGTATCGTTGTTTCAGGCCAAATGGAAAATAAGGTAATGGCATTTTTTCCCTCCTATTCAATTTTTGTAGTAAATTACATGCATTTATTCTGCAGGGATGTATTTATGCAAAACTCCTTCATCCTTACTGAAAAGCTGGAGGCTTCCTTTCATGATACAGGGCTAAGGTGAGGAAACAGTTAAGAAAGTAATTAATGGAATGCAAGAGCTAATAACGGGAAAGTACTTTAATGCACACTTGAGCTAGAATCTTCTCTGTGAGTAATTAAAATCCTTTAAAGTTCATGTCTGTATTTTTAATAAAGTATATTTCAGTAAGACTCATTCCTAGTTTTAAACCTTTTTATGCTTAACTCCGTACTTTCTTTTTTAACTGTCATTAGAATTACATTACTTTCACTTGAAAGGAGCTTTAGGTAATGTTTACATTTGTTGACATGTTAAAAGTAAATTCTGCAAGAGGTATAACACTCTCAAATCTTGTTTCTAATATTAGGAGTGTTCATTTAGAGCTTCATACAAAAGTGTTATGTTATTTATAATGTCACATTATATGCTATAGACTGGTATATATATTTCTATTTTGTTCTCTTGCATCCTAGAGTCTCTGTCTGTAAAATAATTCTTCCTGGAAATGTACGTAGTCAATAAAACTTTCCAGACTTACATCAGAAAAGATTTTAGGACAGGGATTTAAGACTTCAAGCTTCAGAATATAAGCCAAACTTTTATTAATGTAGTTTAGGAAGAAAYACTCCACTTGATAGTTGATTATAAGGGCATAGCGCAGAGTTTCCCACACCTTTCTGCGAAGCTTTCTGTACTGGATACCGAATGGACCACTGGCCTGAGGTGACACAGCAGTTCTTATATTCCGTTAAAGAAAGCAAAGAGGAATGCGAGAAGAAATTCCCTTAAAATAAAGGGGCAATATGGGCAAAACAGTTGAACAGGGTAGAACAGTAAAATTGGTTTATGTGCATCCTGACTCTGAAAATATTAACAAACAAAAAAGGTTAATAAGGCAGAATGTCTCTTTATGATTGAAACTACAGAGAGGGGAGAAGAATAGGGGCTCAGTTTTTCTCAGAGGAAAAGATGTGGTGGGACAAAAGTAAAATTACAGAGTTTAATGCTGAATACTTAATGACTCCATCTGTGTTTTACAGGGCTAGACTGGTAGACAGTTGACTGTCACAGCCACAGAGTAGGGAATTTTATTATTAATATGTGAAGAAAGTAAAYAATAATGGTGTCCTCTGTAAAAAGAAAATAATTTCAGGAGTAAAAACTGTGAAAGGTTTAGAAAATCCAAAGGCTAGTGAAGTAAAAAAAAAAAAAAATAGTAGCCCATTAAATATTTTGGAGAAAAAGTCCTGTGAGACTATTTTTGGTGTCAAAGACCATAATCAACTTTGCACTAATAACTGACTTTGAATCAGTAGCCTGGATATAACATCAAGGATAAAAAATATGAGATACTGTAAACAGACCGATCAAAAGAGAAGTAATGAAATAATTTAATTGTCACAYTGGAAATAGTCACAAGGGCTAGAGGATTTTGCTCAAAGAATAAACTGAAGTAACTGGTAAAATGCAACATTTATCACTTTAAAACAGCTTCAGTGTTGAATGATGAACAAACTCTGTCAGTCTKTTTGACTAGTGATGATCCTAGGAAGCTCAGGGAATAGGAAAAGAGATTCTGATGAATCAGGCTGAGTATTGCTACAGGGCAGACAGATTGCTTCCTTGTTCAGCCTCTCCAAGGTCTGGAAGCCATACGTCAATGGAAAAAGCCTTGGCTGATTTCTCTAATTTTCCAGGATTAGTAGGTTTTTAAGCTAAAATTATGATCTTCTGTAACTCCCATTAGTGMAGTAGAAAAAATAGCTCAAGAATAAAACAATTCTTGTAATGACTTTAAAACTTACCTACTTGCTTGCTCAGTAAGYGTTAACCAGCTATATTAGTGTTTCAGATTTTTCTCAAGTATTATTAAACAATACATAAATATATACAAGAATTTCTCTTGTTCTCAGATAGCATAGTAATTTGCTGACCATGGACAATTAAGAACGAGGTAGGTACGTGAGGACAGCCAGAAACCAGTWTAGATTAGTCGCAGCTAATCTATTCTTGTAACCCAACGGAGATTTTCAGTTTCAGAGAAGGAGCAACTTTATTTGTGTTTAAGAATAGTTCAAAGTGAATTCAGTGTCTTTGCATTAAGCAATTGAAGTATTTCAAACAAAGCAAAACTCTAAGGGGATTTTCAAGCAACTTTTATGAAGTAAGAGCTCCTGCTCTTGGCCATAAAAGAAGTATTCCATTAGAGAGTAAAAGTAAATAGGAGTATGGTAGAAATTGAAGTGGATTTTCTCTTCCTGCTGTCTCTTCCCTTGACAGCTGAGAATTGGAAATGCCTGCAGTTTAGCGTCCATTTCTAACGAATGAAAATGTTTGTGTCTGGGTAGCTGGCAGCCACTGCTGCCTGCTGCCTGGTTCTTCTGCCATCCCACTGGGCAAAATTAGCCTTTGTTTTCTTAGTGATGTGGGATAAAAATATAAGAGTGACTGCTGAATCACACCAGCAGTCCATTTAGTCGATTAGCTTGTTTCTGACAGTGGCTGGTAGATCAGTGAAAGAAAATAAGAACAGGTCAAGTAGAGAATCTTCTGTATCTTCTAACGATATCAAATTTAGAAATTTATTTTATTGGAGTTACCATATTTTTGTGTTTTACTGCTTCTTTTCCAAAAATTTGTCTAGTTGCATTTTAATTCTATTTGTATTTTGGCATGTCACAATGAATTAATTTAATGAATGAATTAATGAATTTAATTATGTATTATCTGAAAAAAAAATCCCAGTAAAGTGCTCATTTAAATGGGCTGCCTAACAATTTAATTTGATACGCCCTAGTTCTTCTCTTGTAAAACATAGTAGAAGTTTTGACTTTACTTTCCTTGTAAATAGGAAACAAATTCTCACTCCTCTGTCTCTTTTTCTCTGTCAAAGGGTCCTAGTCTAATTTCTATACTTACTCAATGGTTTCTGCACCTTTGGGTATCCTTGATCACTCGGGGTATATTTTGTATCTGTTGAAGTTTTTTTGGGGGGGTCAGATGGTCAGAACCTGATCCAGTATTCAGGAGGTGGTTACACTAAGGATTTAGAGTGGCATAATGGTTTTTATTTTGTTCCCATTTTCATAACAATATTGAGCATTRTTTACTGTTTTTTCTTTCACTTTTGCTTTTTGTTGAGATAATGCTTTCCTAATGCTACCCACATCTCAATAATTGCTTTCCTGTTACTTTGCTTTAGTGGCCATCATTATGTAAGTATAATTAGGACTGCCTTTCCTGTATGTATTTTACTTCATATTTATTGATGCTGAACTTCATTTTTCGTTTTTTGCCCAATCATATCATCATGAGATATTTCTGCAATCGAATTAGCTTCAGTTTTGATTCTCAAGATTAATTATTGTATTGTCAACTGTCCTTGTCATCTCAAAATTTACTCCTTTATCAAGATCATTTCTGAGGCAATTGAACTGCATAGATCCCCATGGGAATCCATGGGCAACTGCCCTACATTGTGAAAGTGGGGTTTTTTTTAAGCCAACTTTCCTATTTTAGTCTATTTATTTTCAATTAGTTGGTTTTTTATCTTGTTTTGCAACAGAATGCCTTAAAAAGGCAGTGGTAAGGATCTCTTTATTTATTTATTTATTTTAAATTAAAGAATTTCCAGACAGTTTGTCTGGTCTGCAGATTTGTTCCTACKTCTAGTCTAACTGAGCACACCTATAGCGTGCTCCTGCAGTGAACCTATAGAATTCCCAGATTCTGTAGAATCTGGAAATCTCTGATCTAAATGAGATGGAAACATAARCATCAGTAGCTAAGCACATAAATATATTTTAAAAAATGGAATACAAGCTTTTAAAACTACTATTGTTTAAGACAAAAATCTTTCTAGTCCAAAAAAGGGTATGTAGTAAAATGGTTGAAGGTATTTTCTACTTTATAAATGCAAACATACATATAAAATAGAAATTTCGTCAAAAGAAATGTAACCAGCCATGTTCTGTAGTTTCTATTCAAAGAGTTCATAGAGTTCTCTTCTGTTTTGTTGTTTTGGTGTTAGCAAGTTATAGCTTCTGTCTTCTCCACGGTCTCTTCACACAGCGTGTTTCAATGTTAAAGCACAAGAAGACGATGAATGAAGCGGAGTCAAGCTGACTTCCATCCTGTTAAACGTACCAATGAGGAGAAATCGCTATTCTCTAGAATGTGTGAGTATGATATTGCTAAGTGAATAAATGTTCTCRAGTCTAGGAGAAATCTGCTTACGGTTTGCAGAGAAGCCAATTATTATGTCATTTAAAACAAAGATTTGACTGTGCTGGGATTGTTTCCCACACGATAGACGGTCTCACACATATAATATGCTTTAAAGGTATTATCGCCATTAGATTTCTTTCTTCTCAATTCTGTTACGGCTGCAGGATCACAACCAAGTTAGGACACTTATAGTCATGTATATAATATGAGGCTAATAATTTTCTGCCCTGTTGTACGTGAAATATTTGAACTAATAAATGTTTGATGTTTGAACTAATAAATCCTATGATCTCTGCAGTGACCCTGACAGGTGATTAATGTACATTTCAGAATAGCAAAGTCAAATAAGAAATTTTCTTTGGTTGGGACACCTGTCTCAGAACATGTACCCTACGGCGTAGTATTTCTGGAGCTCATCCTATTCATTGTCATGCCCATAAAGAAAGCTCTTTTCCAAATTCCACAGGTCTCACGTATGGCAATAATAATCTAATATATAATACAGAGAGAGTAGAAAGAAAATCTGTTTCTGTTTTTGCATGCTCTTCAAATGCAAGCCTTTCAAATACTGCAAGATATAAAGACTGTGYCCATTATGCTATTACTAATGTACCTGTTATATTGGTATCTGGATGCTGTTTGCTCCAATGGAAATTGAGTTCCTCTCTTGAGAGTAAGCTTTCTTGAAAGATTTCTCCTACTTCCTGAATCTGATCAAAGGATTATTGCTGTAGACAATTTTCTTTTAGTGTTTTACATCCCTGATTCCCTTCCTAGTAACAAAAATACACACAGAAAATACACCCAACTTAATCCGTATATTTTAACTTGGAGCTTTCAGACCAGCTTTAATTCTGAGTTTCACCTGCTATTTCAGTTCACTTCTGATTGTATCTGAAATAATTTACATATGGTAAATTTATTAGGAATCTGATTTTCGGATATCCCCTTGAGTATATCTTTTTCGCAGTCTTAACATGAAAGATTTTTCAGACTATGCAGATTGCTATGCCTTGAAAAAGGTCAGAGTGGTGAGCCACACTGTGCACAAACTCTAGTGTTTCCTTTAACAGATTTCCAGTAATTACCAGGGCCTAAAGCATTAATGATGTGTTTCTCATAACAGCTCTGCTCTTTTTTCCTTTTTTTTCTTTCTTTTTTTTTTCTGTAGTTCTTGGTTTGAACAGCTCTGCTCTTTTTTTCTTTTTTCTTTTTTTCTTTCTTTTTTTTCCCTGTAGTTCTTGGTTTGTTACTGGTTCCAGCGTTGCATAGACCTCATAATCTGTAAATCCTTTTGGACTCTTTTATTGTGTGGTTGCCCTTGTGTGCAAGGGAGTGGATGCGGGGAAACAGATGGTGCCCTCAAATCCTGTTCTTAGATCCCTGAGAAAAAGAGTGTTAGTCCACTGAGTTTAAGTTTATATCACAAGTTAGACACTGTGGAGATGATAGCACGTCAGTAGTTTTCTCTGTTCCAAAAGCCTTTAGAGATTGTCTGTATGTATGTTTGTAAATCATGGCAGCATTTGGCGCTAGTAGGCAGAACTCTTGTTTCAAGCTYTGAAACAGCTGACACGGTACAGGTAACTTTTGCAAGGCCAAGTTCATGTGAAAAGCAAAGCAGTGAAGCTTTACAAAGGAGAGAATTTGTTTTCTTGATCGATTCACGGGGCCTGAGTGTAAAGTCTTACTCTTAGCATGTGTCACACCTTACTATCCAAACCTATGATGTTAATTCAGAAGTTGTCCAGGTACATGGGAAATCAGCAGAATGGCATTTCTRGTTCACCATTTGAAACAGGTTGCAATACGTTTTGTGTCTGTGAAATAGAAAATAATTTGAGGCTATATTAATAAAGTTCCTTCTAATGTGGGACAGTTTCTAGAGGTGAATGAACAACAGTTATCTGGGAGAAAATGAGAATCTATATGTAATTACGTACCCGTAGGCATGCAGTGAGGTTAATTTAATTTTTTAATTTTTCATTTTTGAGATCTTCAGGGCTTCAGAACCAGAGAGAGGAAGGATCATGACGATAGCATACAGCAAGGACTCCAGTTTAACTGGGCTCAGCTGAAATGCGAAGGAGGAGTCTGGCAAAACCAAAGTAGACTGTGTGGTCCTTTTCTTCACCAGAGCTGAGTACAGTTTAAGCGTGAGCTTGTTGGAAACGGGAATAACTTGGATTTTCTTTATTGCTTCTTTGAGTGCTGATGCTTCATTCTCTCACAGCAGCGGGCAGTCACCCAGTGAGCGATTCTGCGCTGTRCATGCTGTCTGTGCCGGAGCTGTGAGTCCAAACTCCTCTGTAATCTGTGGAAAGAAAGTGGCACTTCTAGGATGCGTTTCCTCTTTTAAAACAGATATCAAAAATACATCAGATGAAGCATAGTGCGGATCTGCCTGTGTCATTCCCGTATTTATTAAGAGATGATAGAACCGATTTGAAGGTCTGTACTTCTCCTGTCGAAAGCAGGGGAGGTGAATGCTGCCCGTTGTGACTAATCAGATGACTTTTAGTAAAGTTTAGGAAGGAAAGAGTACAGCTGCAGTCTATCTTAACTACCGCCGGTGTTTATCTGCCTGCTCTGAAATTGCTCGGCACGTAGGTGAAGGGTGATGTGTTGTTAGTTTTTTCTGTTTTCCCTTTAGGGAAGAGAAAGCAAGTGGAGGAGTAATGGAAGAGCTGTGGTCACAGAGCAGCCCAGAGCTGTGAAGAGCGCTAAAGCTACCTTTAGCTAGTGTAGCTTTTAGATGGGCCTTTTTAGAGTGCAGTTTGCCTGGCAAAAACGGCCTGATTATGCTGGTTTTGGCAAGCCCCTCTTCTTTTCATGTCACACTATCTCATTCTCCACCTTCCTCTTCCATCCCCCTCCCTCGCTTCCTTGGCTAATGCATAAACCACCTGTACCCCTCCCGGCTGAGGTGCCCTAAGAGGAGAACCCGGTGTTTGGTTAAGTTAGGGAAGACACGGGGATTTATGCAGTCCTCTCGCTTACGCGCTGCGGAAGTGATGACAGAGCGGTCCCTCCAGTCACCGGAGAAGCTGACACATCACACCCAATTACGTGGCCTCCCTGGCCTCTTGCTCGGGTCTTCCCTGAAATAGGAGCTTTCTGCCTCCCWCTCTACTCTGTTTTTTAAAGAAATTTGTTATGTAGAAGAAAAGGAAAAAGGGCAGGGGGAAAAAGGAGTTAGTGTATCAGTCTAAAGGAAGCTATTTTAGAGTAGGTCTTAAGGGACATTCAATACATCAGATTATACATAATTTAAACACTTGGGTATTTTTTTTAAAACTTACACAGACAAGAGATCAAGTGTAAACTGATGGTAATAGAGGACTTAAAACGTGTCATGTACTATGACACTGCCCATCAGCTGTCGTGAGCCAGTGGGAGTGCAACACACACAGCATGGTTACTTGTCGGGAATTATGAAGTGCCAGTACATACAAATATACATACAAATACATCGCTGCTCAGGAGCCCATGCAGCATTCAGTCAACTAGTGAAGGAGCAGATATGCACAAAGGTTGAGAGTGCCTGGCACAGTTGTTTCTCCCGAGTGGGACAACAGCACTGAGCTGTGCTGGTAGAGAGGAAGCCAAACATAAAGGAAGCTGCAGGCAGAATATGCTTAGCTGAGGTGGAAGATACTAGTTTAATTAAAAGGAGAAATTTCCCTCAGATGCAAAACAAAGAAAACTGATTTTTCACAATATTTCACCATGGCTACTCCTTTTTTATTTTATATTTTGTGTCAGTGAAATCTCACCTTCTGTCACCCAGAATTTTCCTTTTTTTAAATAATCTCTTTGGGCCGTGGATCTMGCCATGTGAATTTATCAGCTGCCTTTTCTTGTCAGGAGTATTAGATTGTCATTCCACTCTAAAAAAGCCACTCATAAGTTAAATTGCTTTTTTAAAAAATCTACTCCTTATTTTTCCTATACATTTACTACAGGGATAAGGGTAAGGATGTATATTTTCCTAATAAGAGAGTTTTTAAAAATTTCTCATAGTGTGCACATAKGCCGTTGAATGCAGAGGGTGATTTTCCTCCCTGATCACTAGAATCAGTTATCCCTTGGAAACAAAAGATGTCCCAAGTGTTACAGCCTCCGTCCACTTGTGGCACCATGGCCAACTCAACAGAAGAACAAAAGCAAGGTTGACTTTCAGCTTTTTGATCGCATTTGTAAGATATGCAGTAGTTAGGAATAAAAATACATGTCCCTGTGAAAGGGAGGTGCACTTGGCTGTAACTTGATTACAGATTGTAAACATGGGCAGTGGTTACTAATTCTGTAAAATTATTCAGAACAAAAACCCTGTCTTSAAAACTTGGAGACTTTTCTATTAAAAAAATGGCTTTGTGCTACTGGAGTTTCTCTCTGACAGCTAATACTTGAGGTGCATGAAAGATTGTTCTTCTTTGTCTTATTAATTTGCTTTCCCTTCTTTAAGTTATGACAGSCTTCCTAAGCTAGCAGGAATATTCACAGAGTGATTATTTGTCAATAAGTGTAATGTAAATATATGCACATATCTCTGCAGTGAAACTCATATTCTCGCTCAAGAAGTTTCCTAGCAACAAGGACTTTTCTGCTACTCTTTCCACACTGAGCCAAGAAATATCCAAAATTTACAGGATAGTGAAAGGGGAAAAAAACCCACGCCCAAGAACATGGAAAATGAGTGGTTATGATCAMCATGTGGGAAAATAAACTAAAAAGAAAGGAATGTATTTCCCTCCGTTCTGAATGCTGTTGCTGTAGAAGAGCTCCTAAAGAACAGCGTGGAGCAAGAGTTACTGCACAAAGCTGGGTGAGTTTTCTAGTTTCCTGTTTGCTTTGCAACTATAGCAGTTAAAATTGCTGGGAGAGCACTAAACTGCTCTCCATGGAGAACTTGCAGGATGCCCTCTGTCCGTTCTGCCAAGGAGCGTTGAGGAGCTGGGAGTAGCTGCTGCGTAGGGTCTCGATGCAGCAGATGCCGCATGTCCCTCCCAGCCCTGCATTTCTGGGACTCTAGGAAGGATATTCGCACCATACCCATGCCRCTGTTGGCCTGAGGTCTTACTCTGCATCCCCAAACTCTGTCCATTCTACCTTTTTAATCTTTGTTGATAATAAAATGGAAAAAATCAGATTCAGCCCACTTCAGTGAGCTATGAGAAATTAGATGGGAGTGTGGCATCCCTTTTACTTGGCAGTAGCTCCTTGACAGAAGTTCTGGTCCAGTGCCATGCGTCTTCGCATCTTCCTCCTGTGACTTCCCTGAGCACTGATCCTCCTCTCTCCACCTTCAAATACTCTTCTCCAAATGCCAGTTTTTCATGTTTTACTATCTGACTTGAGGACTCTTACAGTCCTGGAAATACTCAAGCATCTAAAGCTGCACTACATGATACGGTATGTGCTGTACATGTTCAGAGAACAGCAGCTCCTTCATTGCTGCATGCTTAAACAAGATATCTTCATCTAGCTGGAATGCCAGCAACAAACTCAGTATTTCTAGATCATCTGGAAACCCAGCAGAAATAGGCACTGCTAATGCAAAGTGAATTTGAAGCCCCTGAGCCACATCGGTCTTGATCAGATGTGTTGCATGTGCAGAGCCAGTTTTACCCTTCTTCAATGAGCAATGTCCAAGTGTCATTCGATGTCCTTCATACCTAGGTAGACAGGGTGCAAATTTAGTGCAGGTGCTGTAGAGCCAGTATGCAAAGCTGTTTGGACCTGCTGCTCTTTGAACTCCTRCTGTTGGCAGCTCTGCCAGCTCCTCCCTTTTCCTTCTCCCGAAGCACCAGATGTACTGATTCACCTAGTCAATCTGTCCAGMCCTAATGCCAAGGTTACGTACCATGAAGCATAATTTCCAACTGTGAGGAAGGGACTAAAACCATTCCCCAGCCCACCAAAGTTTCATACTAAGATTATGATATAGTCCTAAAGGGAATAACCGGACAAGAATTTATTTCCTATATTTCTCTATGTAAAAGCAAAAGAGAATATTTATAATTGTTAAATTAAAGATTTATTAGGTGTAGTAAAAAACATATCCATTTCTTAAACTTTGGTCCATTCATAGTCTTTTTAATAGTAAAGTGCTAACATTAGTACACTAAATACTGAGGCACAAATTTCATCCTTATTGAAATCAATTAGTCCGTTTCTTTATGAATAATGCTATTGACTCCAGTCACTTGCAAGTACAGGACCAYTTACTGTATGGAAGGGCCTTTATTATTTAGTAATGCAGTCTGGCAGATACAATACTATCTTGCAGTATTGTAAGTTGTTAGTAACTGCTCTTTAACAAATGTACTTTTAAACTTGCCTGCATTTTAAAGAACAAACAGGTGCATTGGAATTTCTGGGATTATTTGAAGGCAAAAAAGTTTGTCTAAACATAGTTTAGTGTTTAGACAATAATTTCAAAATGCTCCCAATCCAATCAGCATACCCTGGCCAATATCCTTTAACCAGGCAAGAATCTTGGTGGATCCTCAGTGGAACTGAAAATGATGATCAGTCCCCAGGACACAATGGTATTGTCACAGGTGGCTTGACTGTGAAGAGCGAGGTTCTCGTGGTGTAGCAGARGGGATCTATCCTGGGAGAATGAGCTGAAGGTTCACAGCAAGGTGTTAGAACTAGATAAGAATAATAAAATTCTAATGCAAAGGCAAWTTTTTTGGTAGGATAGACTCAAATAAGAAGTGGGTGATTTCAGCTAGGGATCATAATACTGCAAGTACCGTATTACATACTTTTTGCTAAATAAATAATGAGGTAATGGTAATGTTAAGCTGAAGATAGCCTATGCCCAGAATACATTGGGTAGAAGTGGTGCAGGTCTATGCATGCATAAAGGATGACATTAGAAATATAATGTCTATACATTTGATAGGGATATGTCTGTTGTGCTTGCAGAAGGTTATCTAGTGATTTGAGATGAGCATGGTTTGAGATAGGGGGATTATGCATTCAAGAGCTATTATGTTAATCCTAGATTCCTCTATGGGAATGAACTACTTTTCCTGTGTGGAACCAAATGTACTACATGTCTGCTGAAACATAGTCTTAGTTTGTGTTTTTTTAAGAAGCCTTCTRTCTTTAAAACTGGCTGTCTTGAATCTAAAATATATATTCCTTGGAAGGAGAGAAAAACATGGAATGTATTTGGGAAAACTTAAATATATTTAACTTCAAATGGTTCTCCAATTCATTAAAGCTTTGCTAGACCCAGTATGTCAGGAGTCACCAGCAAGAAAATCGAGAGATGCCTACCTCTTGTACCACCTTTCCATTGGTGTAAGCTCCCACCTGTTAGAGCAAGGTGTCTGGAGTTAATCCTGGTAACTGCCCCTGAACTGCAGCTCCTTCTTCCAACTCAGCCTGTTGTATTTTGAGATGAAAATCCACAACTGAAAAGGAAGAAGGAAACATGTTCATGATGATTTTTTCCATGGCAGCTGCGTGAAGCTGTTAACATGCTTGTGCCTTTAAAAGTAAATCCTGGGGGAATGAGAAACTGAAAGCCAGATTGCAGTTGAAATGCTCAGAAGTGTACAATAAATGTAGTTAAATTCAGAGGTTTCTTAGATTAATGTGTCATTGATAACTGAAAGAAGAAGGAAATCTTGTAAAGAGATTTGAACGTATGCTTTTGGCTCTCTTTGAGATACATGGTGCACCTGCTGAACATGGGAGAAGTACATTTGTGTGCAAACAAAAAGTGGTAGCCATCAGTTCAAAAACAAAGATGTGCCTGAAAACAGACTCATCATGGGAAATTAGCACTTTTCCATTTGATAACATGCCTTTGATTAACTAGAGATGTTTAGCAAGTATGATTTAGGAAACTCTTTGAAAGCATAGCTCTGTACTTGAAATTAAGTTCAAAATAATAGTTTTAAAACCCCATGTTTAATTTGTTAGAAATAGTTGTGAAGTCTACACATAACTTATGTTTGTGTTATCGTTTTAAAGCTTTCTAGGATAAATGAGGCATGTCTGAATGGGGTACACGGTGTGTGTGATCCAGCCCGTTGGTGGGAAAAGATTATTTTCCTTACTTAATCCTGAGTATTATGAAGAGTAGCTTTTGAAGGCTTGAAGACCGTGCCTCCAAAATCTGAAGGGAAGACATATAGACAGATTGCACACTAATGCTTTACTGATTGCTGTTATTTTATCAGAAGTTTTCATACATAAGGTTCTTATTGTCTATGTAGAAAGGGGGAGGTAGAATCAATTTCCTCTTTAACATATTGATAAACAACTCCAGATATAGTAGTAGGGGGAGGAGGAAACTACATTTACCTTTGTGTGACCTATATAGGAATGTTGGAAAAATTAATTCCAGAATATTATGGCGACATTCCTTTAAGTTGTGGATATGATTTACATAGTAGGTCCTTTTGAGCCGTCCAGCTTCTTTCATCTYGATACTGTAAATTGCTTTCATTCCTCCCCCCCATCTGTATGCTCGAGGTATTGTTGTGATAAATTATGGAGGTACAGAACTGAAAATGGTGTGTAGATTGTCTAAGAAATTGAGTGCAGTCAGCCTTCAAAGTGGTGGATGATGTGCTAAAATAGCTACCTTCCCCTGGTCAGGTCGCACATGTCGTCAATGAGCAGCTGCTTTTAACTTTGCCTTTTGCCCAGAGCACTGAGAGCAGCTGGATTTATTGAATTAATAACTGCTCTATTTGGGATGTTTTGTTTTCCCATGGTGGTGAAATGTGGCCATAATGTTAGCAAAGTGTAAGACAGGTCTCCTTCACCAAACAAGGTGGTGTCTTTTCTGTTCATGTATAATACTTGATCTCTAAGGCAGAAAATAATTGGAAAACAGTACCTGTGGGGGAACAAAATGTTTCTTAGTGAATAGAGTTAAGGAGAAAGGAGTGAAGCACATGTAAGTGAAGCAGGGCGGAAAAACAGACCGTATGGCATTCACAGCTAATACACACTTATTGAGTGTGGTTTTGAGGACCCTTATASCAGTCTGTGAATTAATCTCTTCAGTTACAATGCTTAGTAGTAGCCTCATTAAATCAGCAAAGGTATTCTAAACAACGTTATCAGTATTAGTAGAATAAACATTTTTTGTGATCTGTACCTTTTTTTTTCTCTTTTTAATTTTTTTATTTTTTTTCCCACCAGGTACTGGATTTCATTAGCCTGGTTGAGAAACCATGGCAGTGTGCTACGCACATGGAGAAGATTGAATCCCTGGCCTTTCCTTTCGACTACAGAAGTCTGAGGTAAGTGCCCTGCCACAAGGCTTCAGGGCAACTTTGCTTAATAGGCTTTTGTTTTGGGTTACTGTTGCTTGGGCTCACTCATCTTCTACAAATACATGGGGTAACGCCTTCACATTTTATCAGTCAGGACCCATCATTCTCATACTATGGTCAGTCTGTCATGTTTAAAGTTTTGGAATCACCTTTTTCTTTATGAGACATACAGCAATACCTATGGTGGGAAGTGGCTCAGTTGTGCTCTTGGTTAATGAAAGAAGAAGGAAAGGAGTTACTGGGAACCATACATATGTATATGAACCCCTTTGTGTGCTACAGTGATGGTGATCATAGAGTCTGTTACATGCCTGCTCAGCSTATAACAGGAGAAGTAGTCTTGAAGTCCTCACTGACTTGGCTTCCTGCAAACGAATGGCACAAGCTCGGGAGAAACGGGATTGAATGACAAGCTGCTGTTTCTAACCGCATCCACAGTCATCAGGTAGACATGAACTGTGTCCTCCACTTAGGTATGTGGTTGCTATATCCTTGGTGGAGGCAATTTTCAGATCCCTTCATCCACCTAAAGATTGGTTGAGAAAAGGAGGAGGAGATCTGAGCCAAAAGGAATTCAAAATCTGCTGCCTGTTCTCAAAAACTCACCAGTAATCACCATACATGTCCTCCTGAGAGCTGGCATCGGTGTATGCCAATCTGCTGCCAGATCTTTTAATTCTGAAGACTAAGTTTTTACCAAAACTCTGGAACCTCTTCTCTAGCATGGTGAAATTAGCTGGGCTTTACTTTTTGATGTACTCATATGAAGAGTATAGGGCTTATGTTTCTGTAGTTTGAGTGCTGTAAATACATTTTTAAAATATTTATTTTGGTTAATATTGTCTACATATATTCATTTCTTTATTATGAAAATGTTTGTTCTAGTAATTTAAAAGGTACAGCTCTTAGGAGTTTTACCCCAACAACTCTTAAATTGCTGCATGGGTTGGAGAAAAAAGTGCTTTGCACAGACTCTCTCTCGAGAGCCTGGCTTCTATGCTTAGCTGTTTTCAAGAGTGAGGCATACCACAAATGTGCTAAGTACTTCCTTCAGCTCCTTTTAATTGTCCCAGAACATTGGAGTAATTCCGGTCTTTCCTTCAGAAAGTAGGGGAGTTCAAATTCCAAAGGGGAAGAGAGGTGGTTTGTTTGGGAAGCAGTTATGCAGTCTGCAAAACAAGTACCAAGAAACTTGAGAAGGGTAAAGATCAGAAAACAATAACATGTCTCCTTGTTTTGTGTGTACATCTTTGTAAGTAAACAGTTCTATCACCAGCTGCTGCTTCTTATGGAAACAACCTTTTATTTAGGCTTAACAGCTCAGGGTTAAAAAGTCCTATAACCCCTCATCCAGAACTGTTTTACTTTTTCTTTGGAATATGTGGTATGTACTTAAGATATACAAAGCATAGCTGAGAGTGGTATGTTCTGCATACCAGCCACCTTCAGTCGGTATTCAGGTGCCTAAGCAAAAAGAAATGCCTAGTTAGTAAGCAAAAAGAAATGCCTAGTTAGTGCACATCTATGAGAAGTTTTCCTTCTGAGATGTGTATTTCAGGAGAGTCTAATTCCTGTGTGTGATGCTGAACTACTCTGACTACGAGCCGAGATCACCTCTTGCCGTCTTTTGCGATGGTCAGCCTCCGTTCCTACATACTTGATCGTTTTTGTGACAGAAGAAGCAAGGGTGCTACAGCTGTTGCCTTCACAGCTCAGATCCATCTCTAGAGCAGCTCATTCTTGCACGTAGAGTGAAGAAAGGGAGATACGTGAAAATAAGGCTTGTTTTTATCATTAAAAACTGAACCATGAAGCATGAAGGAGGATCGGAGTAAGGTTCCACAGGCCATAGGTCAATGTTGGCATTTTCTAATAAAAGAATGATGGATTTTAAGGCTTTAATAATTTCCCTGTAGCACAGTTTGTTGTATAGAACSATTTGAAAAAAGATTTTCCCTGGAGCAACCAGTAAATGGACAATYGGGATATTTCTGTGGAAAGTGGAAGGCTGCTGAAGTTCAGATCCAGGTTCGCACTGGACTAGATGTCCTATGCACATTGCAATTTAAGGGCCTGACACAGCAGAGTATCGTGTCAAGTTTGAGAGTCTGGGTTTGCACCCATTCTGTCTTTTGTTGGGGTCAAAACAAGTTCAGTAAGGTGAAATATTCAGAGTTTTCACTTTGTTAAATCTCTTAAAAAYGGGAACTATTTTTGCTAAGCCATAGTGAAGTGTGATTTCCTCCTCTCCCCAGCCCCGCCAAAGGCTTACAATTTGGCCAACTGAAAACATTTTTTGTGAAAGTGGTAACACGCCATCCTCGCTTTCAGTATAGAGGCATTCCTCTATTTCAAAAGCATGAGGCAAGAGCTCAAGGTATTTTCCAAAGCAACTATGTCAGTGTGGAAAATATTATCCTTGGGAGTTAATTTTGCRGAGTTATAAGCAACATAAAAAGAGGGTCTGTAACAGAAAGGATGTGGCAGCTTTGGGAAGAGGCTGAACTACTTGCCCCACCTATAAGAACCGTTGTCATTTATGTTAAGTCAATTGGGTAAATGCTGAACAGTGGGAGTCCAACAAAAAAGAAATGTGAGATATTTATATTACTTTTTTTAAAAAGCATCTTTGTGTGCAATCAAACCCAGTAGTAATAATACGCAGTAGTAAGTATACCTTGCAAGATGCAGCAATTTGTTCTGTTAAATCCTAAGAACTTACTCTTGCAAGCTTGTTCCTCTTTACATACACAGAACAATCTTCTCTAAAGTGCCCTGAATCTAAATCATCTCTCATTCTTGGTTTCTAATAATTTTTAGTGTCAACCTGCTCAGCTATTTTTAGTTTCCCCTTTGATCATGATCGAGATAGGCAATTCAGAAGCAAGTGTCCATTAATATAAATAAAAATGCCCAAAGTTAGTTTTGGGGTGATGTTCTCAGGGGATCATTATATTGCTTTTATGTGGAACAATATGCTTTTCTCTGCCAGACTGCAAAACCCAGTTTAACTGGACAGAATGCTAAAAGGCAAAAATACTTGCTGTTTCCCTTCTGCAGCCAAGCCGACATGCAGACATACTGAAATCCTTCAAAGATTTTGCATCTCCCTTTATTCTCATTCGTCTGGAACAGGAGGAAACAGAAATCTCACAAGAAAAACTTTTCTTCTCCAAGACAGTGCTATCAAGAAAAAGCAGTAGCGTTTTGGATATACCTCATATTAAGAAACTGAGAGTCATATCCAGCACCAGCCGATCCTTCCTTGATTTATGGTCATGGCAAAATTCCTGTTCATTTGGGACTGATGCAAACTGTTTGCCTAGTAATTCCAATGTGACCTAAATCTGGAGTTTAAGTCAAAGTATAATTGGGCCCTAAAATTGCTGTGAACTTTTAAACTCTGACAACATTTGTGGAGAGTAAGGGAGCTCAGCTCCATCAGAGGTGCTGTTCTGCATCTTGGCAATACTGCCTTTATTTGAATGAATTGCTAACCTGAGCAGAAGCCAAGATAGTGATTTAAGACAAAACTGCTGACCCTGTCTTTTCTGTAGCTTTAGCTTCAAATACTTCCATAACAGTGTTTGATCTTTTCTTTTTTTTCAATTTTAGCAGGATGTTTGGACTAGGTATGCTTTGCATTGTAATTAACAGCTGATTTTCATGGCACCAAGGTACCACCTTCATTAAAGCAAAACAAACCAAAACAGCATAATCCGCGGTTATTTTGTGTAAAAGAACACAAACTCTSCTGGTCTGCATGTGTTTTCCCTTGCTTGAAGCTCTGTAGAAGAAAAAAAAGACACCTAAAATTGTTTTAATCCTTTATAGTTACATTAAAATGATGTGGCTGTCTAGCAGATAAATTGGCTCCRATTGTATCTGTTCTAAATTTATATATATGGCAAAGTTCTGCACGGTCACAAATGATTTATCTTTTGTATTTGGAGTAGAGTCATAATCATTCACTCTTTTTCAAGTCTAGTTTGGCAACTTTATCTCACTTGCAGTTTGCATTTCTGAAAGTGGAAATATATTCTGCAGCTTTTGATGTGTTGATTGGTAAGAAGGTAAAGACAGCTGCACACACGTCTCCAGAGACTCAGCTCAATGGCTAAATGAAGACCTCTAGTGCTTTCTTGTTAGCCAAGATAGATCTACATCCAGATGAACCACAATTAGTCAATAGTGAAGGCTATAGGTTCATGTGATCAGAAGCCACAAATCAGTTTTCCCCAGGACTTAGTTATTGGCAGATAGTGCCTTAGGCTATGCCTTGTTGCCGCTTGCCTGACTGTAATTTTTCCCCCAGTGAAGTTTTTAAAGTCACACACTGAGACTGAAGCAGCGATCTCCTGACAGCAAGGCTGTCACTGGCCTGTCAAATACCAATTGCTTATCAAACAAATTGTCTGCTACTTTAATGTACCTGGCCCCTCACTATTAGCAGAGCTTAAAATGCTGCTGGTTTTCATGCTGCTGTTTACTCTGTTGGTACTTACCTGCTTATCCATGTATCTCATTATTTTGACGTAGGCCAAATCCTTCCTTCCCGTGAAATTTATGGAAATACACCAAAACGATTTTCAGCGAAGGTGACTGTGTATCATCATGAACCTGTGAAACTGTATCAGTAAGTCGGGAAGAACCCCTAATTTCTGCTGGAATCTAAACCCTGGTCAAAAACGTTTTTCTTTCAGAAGATCTGGTTAATGTATTTGCTTTGGTTGGTTAGCCCCACGTCTTACACAACTTTGCGTTCGCTTTTGGCTAAAATCGGAAGCAGGAAAATGGGTTAGGAAATTTCATCTGAGGCTTTCGGAGAAGTTGGGGTGGGGGGGAGAGAATAAAGCCACCGAAATGAGTTCCCCATTTTGTAGGTAGCTAAAATGAGTGTGAGAGAAGCTGCGTTCCTTGCTCGTCCGGAGCCTGAGTCGTGGAGCTGCGGGGAGAGCCCAGGGGTCTTACCAGCTGCCCCGGCTGCCCGCCGGGCGGGCTCCTGGGGGCAGGTGCTTCGTGCCGCGGTGGCAGCCGCGGTGGCTGCCGGGCAGCACGCTGGTTGAATCAAATCGCACCTTTCTCATTGCTGCTCTGCAAATAACGGGCAAATTAAGGCCAGCAGAAGTAAAAGTAATTCTCAATGAACTGAGCATATAAAACGTGCTTTAAAATTTCCAGCACCCTGCAGTGATGGTGATTAGTTAAAGAAACACCACAGTCTTGTTACTATTACATCTTTTAAAACCTTTTTATATTACACAAGGATGTTCTAAGAAATTAATTAAAACCTTGGACAATAACATAATCAGGGATATCTATATTTGCAGTCTTTTCTCTGTGCTTGCATACATCTTTTATCTGTCAAGTACAGCAAATAGCTAATTAGCCCCCTTTTAAGTGCTTCACTGCTTATAYTGGAGCTACAGTCATGCCCTAGTGGGATGGTTTCCAGGAAACCTGATACACATTCTGCATTGCAGGAGCATACGCCTGTTCGAAGGCTGTTAAGAAACCGGTAGAGATCAGAAAATTTTCTTTAAAAAAATTGAATTGTTCTCAGAACACATCTGATTYGTGGCAGTTTTAAACATACAGAAAGCCCAAATCTGGAGTCCCTACTTAGTTCTTACTCAGCAAAATTCATGCCAATGTCAATAACAGAGTTGCTAAATCTGCGTTTCATGATTTCACATAACATGTTCCCTCAAATGTAAGTTTTAATACGCTTGTTATGACTCATCATGTTAAATTCTTGCTTATTTTCACTCATTTCCCACTTGAGTAAAACCCCAGTATAGCTGGAACTGATCTAATATGGACTTTATTTTGAGCAACTACATTAAAAGCATTAGGTAGTTAATGTGCTCACCACTGTACCTTAGTGTTAAAGTAGTACATTTGATAAATAATGAACTCAGCTTAATTTCACTTGACGACTAATAGAAATGTGCTTACAGATTAAAGGGATGGTTGGAGATTCCACCCCCTCCTTTTTCTGCCTTAAACTCCTCAGGGTGGAGAGGCCTCACTGAGGGCTGCTATAACGTGTAATGTCACATGCCATCTCTTGCTGACCACAAAAATAACTCAAGGCGCCACTCTGCTGCAATTAGCAGCTGTAAGATTATGATGTTTTCACACAGGTGAGGCAAAAACCTCCAAGCACAAACAGCGTGAGGACGTGAGTTACACGCCTGTTTCTCCCCCGAAATGCCGAAATGTATTATTTATACACCACGGGCGCGGTAAGGAAGAACGTTATCTCCTCAGACCCATGGAAGCGGGGCCTGCCAGAAATGAGTTTGCAGTGCTCTGGGTGGCAGCAGGATTTGGCCGCAGTTACCTCAGGCTTTCCACTGGTCTTTGCGTGCGGAGCAGATGCGTTTGTGCCCGCGCCCTGCCTCACGGCGGGCTCTCCGTTACGCCGCGAGGTGACGAGATGCCGACCTTGGCGTGCGTCTCCCCGTAAGTCCGTTTGTTGGTGATTAAGAGGTAGAGTCTCCCCACGCTGCTCATCAAGTAGCGTCTTACTCCCCRAGCGGTCTGCCTGAGCATACCTTGGGCTGATTTTGAAGGAGGATATTGTGTATTTGAAAATAYCTAATAATGATCAAATAGCTCTATGCTTTATTGGGAGAGGAAGAAAGGACTTCTTACAGATATTAAGCAAGTATTTTCTGAGACTTTTGAGATGTGTAAGTAAATGGACTGCGCAGGTTTTAAAATGTAATTTGGGAGCAGATCATTATGTTAGAAATGTATAAAAAGGCATTAGCAGGAGACTTCATTTTTCCTTTTTTCTGTGCRTATCTCTTTTGCAAGACTTGGCATTTGTCTGATGTACCCACCTATGATACCTGTTCTCTAACATTTATTTGCTTGATTGCTTGCTTTAAAGAATGCTGCAATTTGCAGCTACAATAAAAAGAACGTAAGGCTAATATTCCAGATGAGTTACTTAGTAAATGCCCTTTATATGCGTTTAGGAACAYTTCCTTGACATTTAAAAATAAATTTCATTTCTGTTTGTTTTATTCCACAGATTTCAGCATGTTGTTTATCACCTGCCAACTTTTGCAGTAACAAAAATCTCTGTGTTAGGCAAGTCTGCACCCCAAAGGGCGGACGGCGCGCTGGGTGAGGTGGTTGCGTTGCTAACGCGCTGGACGGGATTCAGGAGGCCTGGATCTGCCGTAAGCTTTCCGCGTGCATTAGATTTTATTGGCCAGAAATAGGGAGATCACAACTTCACAGCCTAAGTTTGGGGGGATGTTTGATGGAGGTAGAGGGTCTGTGTTGCACTGCTCCCTGTAAAATAATTTAAATGTTAAGTGGGGGCAGGGGCGGTAGCCGGGGTCGGTGTCGTTGGATCGGATATGTTGAAATCTCCGCTCAGCAGTACCAGTGCTGAATTGAACTGCCCTGTTCTTAGTCTTGCCCGGTTTACGTGAAGGGCTACAGAAGCGAAACCTGCCGGCCGAAGCCGGGCTCCGGTCCCGCTGGGCAGCGAAGTGAAAGATGCTGGCTTGACTGGCTGACTCCAGGCCGAATTGCCCGTTTGTAAAACAGAGGTGACAGCGGTCCCTTGCCCCACAGAAGCGTCGTGAGTTTCTTTCTGTACGCGGTAGCCGCGAGGCGCCTACGGGCTGCGGTGGCAGAAGGGGTAAGTGCCAGGCAGCACTGCGGGAGTGCGACTCCCACCCCCTCTCATCTACACGGACGAGCACATCCGTARGCATACAAATATTGCTACACAGACGAAAGTTGGCGTCAGCTTTGGTCCTGCTGGATTCTCTGAAATTAGTTTTTTTTTCAGCGTGATAGGCTTTAGTATTAAAGGGAATGARGGAAACTGCATGCTTCAACAGCATCAGTAGGAGAGAAGGGAGCGAGAGGGGCATTAGAGAAAGGTAAATAAAACTGGATAATGTCACCTGCTGCTCCCCATCATGCAACTTAAGAAATGTACAGGAATTTACAATGTACAAATGTTCTGCTTTGTTAACTACTGAATTTCACGGTTGCATGTTTGCCACTTGTGAATTTGTAACTGGATATTAGCAATTTCCAAATGGCTGGGATGTTTGTGCACACATAGGATTTGAAAAAGTATAGTAAATAGACAGGATAACCCGTATATTTACTTCAGAGGGCACAAAGGGAAATAGAAATACTAAAAAATGTCATGTAGTAAGCCATTGAACTAGCATAATGAATTATGATTAAACATGAAAACACAAGCTGATAGGATACCCAGTTCCCTGGCMTGTGAATGTGATAGGTTTAGTCACCTTGTCCACATAAGAGGTTAATACTAAAGGGTTGTGGATAAGATGGTTTAAATGTAAATAAGCCATTAGAAATGATAGGTGGGGCAAAACATGGACCTTTTCTGGCCACTTTGTGTTAGTTCATACTAACATCTAAAGTGAGATCCAACCTGCCAGTGGTACTGGGATTAAGCATCAACACATGAGAGGTAAAATTTGCAGAACTAAAACAAGCCCTGGTTTTATTCCTCTCTTCTGACATGTATCAAGTGTCATTTTTTTCATGACCATATAAACAAGAAACACTTTGGTCTAAAGATATAGAAAGCTGTCCCTGATACTCTTAGCCGAACATAGCACATCACAGCTACTGTGTCATGTAGTGACACACCATGATTATGACATGTGTTATTATTTACTATTGCTATGAATGTGCTAGAAATTATCTTTTTGTTCTGTGTTTCTCAACGTATAACACAGCAAGGTTCTTGCTTCTGCCTGGGCCATTTTAATCTTACAATCCTATTCATATCCTCCTATAATCCCACTATTTTATCATATCCTATTATCATATCCTTGATCAGACAAAAATGGGCAGGCATAAATAGAAAAATTTAAAACTATGTGAAATTTGAAACATTAAAAAACAACTATTAATATTTCTAAAATCAGTGTATTTTTAAAACAGATTTTTCTAAACCAAATATAATAAATCTTTCTGCTCAGAAATTTTATGAGATTTTTAAAAAATCATCCCTATTCAGAAGGAAAATCAATTTCAAAATGTTGAAAGAAAAATCTCATTAAAAATAAACTTTAAAGAAATGCATACTGTACAGTATATTATATTTGTGAGGTATGGCTAAGGGCCTAAATATATGCTTACTGTGATCTTTGTGGGTATTGATTGAACCAACGGGTAGCAGAGGAAGGTGTTCATCTTCCCTTTCCTTTATTATTTTCAAATTCTTCTCTTCCATACGTTTAGCTGAGGGAAGTTTGTCACCTTTTCATTAAGGCCCTTTGTTTGTGACCTGCTGCCAAATTCATCTGTATGCATCGTCTTGAGTAATATTGAGAGTTGTACCTTCCATGCTTCTTTGGCACTGCATGATGAAGCGCTCTATTTATATTAAAATGAAGAAGTTCCTAAGGGAGACATAGAGCAGAATGAAACAACAAACAGAGCTTTAGAGACTGGATATGTGAAGCGACAGTGACAGCAAAATGGTAGCTCTTGTTACAGAGCGGCCCAAAGGGCTGCAGGAAGACTTATAGCACGAGCCACAGTGGCTTGAACTTGGCAGCTCTTACAGGCTTAAGTGCTTGCCAGGAGAAGATATTTTACAATACACAAGTTAATCAAATAATTTCTCAGTATTGCGCATCTTGATTTGGGATGTCATTGACATAATGTGTGGCTCGAGGTATTGTTATATATAAATTAAAGGAATTGTTTTAACGTTGAACCATATTTCTTCATTTAAATCAACACACAACTATATCGCTGCTGTTATGATTTACTTAGTCTAGGTAATAGGAGAGAAAAGACATAGAAGTCACATTATATGGTAGCTAATGCCCTACTGTTTTCAGCTCCAGGGAAGGGCGAAAGTGAATTAAGCTGCTACTGAAATGTGCCCTGCAGGTCAATTTGAATTGGACAGGAGTGCTATAAAGCAGCTTATTGGGAGTAGGGGGTGGGGAACTGATGTTAGACTGCCTGGAGGACTGGCTCAGCGCAATCCTCATGAGGCCAGGCGTGAGCTTGCTGCGCCCTCCCTTCTTCTGGTGCAAGCTTTCCACCTGGCTATTGAGAGGTACCAGGTCTGRGAAAGGGGAAAGGACGGGAATTATTAATGGTAACTTTCGAAGGAAAATGCTGCTTTGCTAAGTATTTTTGTAATGGGGAAAGCAGGTTGGAAGTGAAGTGGTTGAAGGAAAAAATGAGATGCAGTAGGCAGGAGGGGGCATTGCAAATTGCTGTTGTCTTTGCGTGTTGAGCCCCTGTCTAGGCCAGCAGAGCATTACAGGGTTGGGGATGTGGTGCTGCCAGGAGTGAAGGGTTGAGATTGAGCATCTGTGCAAGGGTTGGGCTTTTAGTCTCTGCTTAAATTTGGTTTTGTTTTCATCTAGTGATACCTGACTTCAGTGCATAAACTACGTTTTAGATAAAGGAAATACTGTTAAAGATTCAGTCTACCCTGCCCCAATCCCTTAACTGGCAGGTTAAAACATTTAGTACCTCAGAGCGAGCCTGTGCTTCTTTCTTGTTCCTCAGCAGAACTGAGGCAGGCTACACTCGACATTCCCAAATCGTAATAGTGTGTGTTTAAGGAACGTATCTTCAGTTCCAACATCTGCTACAAAAGGAGGGCACCATCCAATGGAAATAAATAAAGTGGTAGTCAGATGCTCTAATGAGCAAACTTGTTCAGGAAAAAATTCATTGTTCCCTGTGGATAGACCTGCAGATGCTGATACCATTGCTAGGGAGGAAAGATCACCTTTTGCAGTGCAAAGACATGATTTATCCCATTCCTAACCCACAGGAAGTCAAGCCCAGGGCATATCCTTCAAGTCTTTATTTTTTAAAAAACCTTTTTTATGAAAAACAAATGAAATGAAAGTTTAAAATGTCTGAAAATACTTTCTACCTTTTATATTGACCTTTCACTTTTGGGGGACTGAAAATGTCTTTTTCTGTAACTGTCTTTGTGGAGAGAAGAAATATTCAATGTTAAAAGTATGAAAACTTCCCAGAAGCAAAAGTTAGATGGTTTTTGAGACCTAATTCCAGACTATGTCTATCTCTGGTCATGTTGTCTGATGTACTAGCATCCCTACCACTATGAACTTGCACTTAACAAGAATTTCCTGTCAACACATGGTCAGGAATCCTTCACTGCTGAATTCCCTTGGCATCTTCCTCACTTGCCATTGCATTGTGATTATGCAGAAGGCTCGGAAAACATTCTTCTTGATTATTGCTAATACYCTCTGAATCCTGGGAGGGCAGAAAACAAGTAGTGTGGAGAAGACCACCTGGATATTCATTTCCAAATAACAGAGCATGGKTTTTCTTTCCCTTTGCAGCTGAAAATAGGAGACTTGCAAAGAGATTCGGGACTATATAAACTCTAAACAGGGGCAGCTCTGCAGATTTTCCAGGGTGGCTGAGTTTGAAGAAAATGACCTACTGCAAAGAGGCTTTTTCCCTCATGGATTTTGAATTTTGGCCGTGGAGTGTGTGCATCAGTTKTTGTTGTTGCTGGGTTTTTTTAAGCGCTTTATTTCATCATGATTTCCAGAGTGTTTTAGTAAACTGATTGTSTGCTCTATCTTGATCCCCTGCGTACTTACCCAAAATTTGGTCAGGCTTAATATTAAAATTCCACCAATTTTTAACAGCATCACGCATGAGAGAGACGAAGTAATTTTGATACATCAGCTGCTCCGGACTATGGATTTGTCTGTGCTCCTTGAGATCTCTGGGATGTCACTTGAGCCACACTGCTTATTTTTGTCAGTCTTTGAAGCACCTGTCTTCATAATACCTTAAGATGGCCAAGGCAAAATTTTGGAGAATTACAGTGCAATTGGATCTTTCCTTCAGCAGAGAAGTTCTGGCAAAGCACTCTGGAATAGGTATTTCATATGTTCTCAAGTATTTACATTTTTTTCTCCCTCATGAGCAAATTTSTTTGAGCTGTACTGGATCTCTTGGAATATATTCTTGTGATACCAGCCTGTTCTGGCTTCAGTATAACTTCAGTTTCTCTCCTATGCATTTCTGGATCTTACTAGTAGAACTAACTCCTTTAATAATAAAACAGACAAATACATAAAATTAACTAATCAGCCGAAAAATAGGCATTTCAGAAAAGATTAGTGATGGTAGCAAAGGCTTCTGCCCAGTTAGAGTCAGATACACATAGAATTTAAAAGGAAAAGGTTTTTTCCCAGTATTTTTCCAGTGACACTAGATTTCTCAGGGACGGTTAGAGAGCCTTAAAACACGAGCCTTTAAAAGTAGAGACATCTCCCTTTCACCCACCACATCTTTTGGATTAATTCTTCAGCTAATTCAGCTAAACAGAAAAAAAAGTGTGATTTGCCTTTTATGACCTATAACCTATAACTTAGACTCCCAAATTCAGCATCAGAATCCTACCGATCCAAAATATCCATACTGAATAAAACAAACCCAATTAAAACTTGAACAGATCTTTCTCATTTGATTATGTTGTTCAAATACAATTTTTAAATAGATTTTTGTGGCTTTAATCAAATAGGCTATAAAACTCAACTGGAAATGATACAARTTTTTGTCAGGATTAAAGTTCTTGACATGGTAGCATTGCGTGTAAATGACAGTATGTAATAGAAGTTACATATTATTGGTTGGATTGTTTGCTAATGTAACTTCAAAATGTGTTTGAGGCTATGTTTCTCTAAGTCAGTCTGTAAAGATTTCAAATGAGAGAGATCAATTTTAATTAAGCACATGTTTTAGAGATCATACAAAAGTCGAGAGAAAAAAATCATATTTTTTTACTAGGAGGTTATTGATTATATTGTAAAAGATTAAGATATTGCTTTTGTTAATTAGTCTTCTTTATGATGTTACGGAATTTGGAATTAACAAAGATCTACAGAAAGCTGATTTTTATCTTAGAAAAATTACAAGAATAAAAAAATCAAAAGTATACATGAAATTCCAAAACACAAATAAAGCTTGTCTGATGATAACTTTTATAGCAAATACTTTTCTGTGAAATAATTCAATATTTAATCTTGATAATATAAAATGGTTTATCTAAACTCTACTTGAGTAGATAATAGAAATATGTAGATGATAAAACAATAGTTTCTTTCCAAACTAGTTTAGCAGTGTAGCGCAGCTGTGAGTTTCAGAGTGTATCGATTATTATTTACTGTACTTATTCCATCAAGAAAATTAGTTCTTCCTTTTTTAACCAGAATATTGTACGAAGACAAAAACCACAGAGGAAGGAGAAGGAAGAAGAGAACCCCCATCACGTAAAGTGCATGCAAGCCAACCTCGGAGCCTGCGTGCTCAAAGGAAAAAGCCGCGGAGCCCTGGGCGGTACACGTGCAGCGTGCGGACGGCGGCAGGGTAAGCAGTCATCTCTCTTTTTATATGGCCGCATGCTGGAATGCTTAGTTGCCTGGGTGAAAATGGAAATCACTCAGCCTGGACTTCTCTCTCTGTTTTGTTAATTGATGACCTTGATACCTTAGCGCAGGTAAACGGGCTTTGAGGATGRCGAGATGTAGTTTGTCTTCTAAGTGTAGAGTAGCGGCTGCAGAGCCTCCTCTAGGCTTGTCTTCCCTTCTCACCTGAACCGTCTAGTGTCTGCACGCCAAAATTGCCCACAAAGCTCAGCTCAGGAGCTTCTGGGCCCTCTGCATCTTGCTTTTGCTCTCTGGACCACATCCAYGGTCAGAGCATTTTGTAGGCGGTACTTAAACTACAGAACTTGATCCTTCCTTGTGGAAGGAGGACCTTTGGTTAGTCAGTCTCCTGTGTTACGTTACAAAATTTGGAATTAGYGAAGATAAGAAAAAGCCAATTTTTAATATACGGGAATTGCAAGAATGAAAATCCAAGGTATACAAAGTCCTCCTTCTGGAAGGAGCTGAAAGAGCAATTTCAACACMCCGTGATTTTTAATTGCTGCTATAATCATGAGACATTACATGTCTGGCTGGACCAAACTGCTTGGTCACTAAAGGTCACTAGGTTAAGGAAATGCTTTCTGCCGTGTTGTGAGGAAGGTTTTGTTTGTGTTTGCAGTGGTAGTTACGTTCCTGTTGCTATTTTGGTCTCAATTTTATAATATTTTTCTCAGAAAGCAGAGATATGAAAATACTGTATGTGATGACAGGCCAAATTTGCCTCTTCACTATAAATAATCACTACAAAAATTAAGGTGCAAAGCCATGCCTGCTGTAATTGTTGCATACTTATTAGCAGCTTTCCTTTTCCAGATTCTCTGGGTATTTGGTGCCCACGATAATGCGAATACTTAAGGGGAAAGTGTAATTAGCGACTGTGTAGTTCATTCAGTAAACATTTCTTAGCTGTTTGATGTGACTGAACTGAGCGTCACATATAATTTTACACTTTTATCSTACAAGGCAACTGACAGGTCTCTAATCGCAGTCTCAGAGCTTTCACTCTGCTTGAACTTTGCTTCATAGAGGTCATTTTCCAGCCGCTTGGGAACAGGAGCCACGTCCGTTAAATCCCACAGAGTCGATAGATGCGATAATAGCTTTAGGCACATTTTCCTAGAACTCGAGGGAAAAGACAATTTCAATAAATGTAAAGCTATACTATCTACAACCCACAGAATATGTAAGCAAATCTCAGAGGAGCACATCCTTCTTTTACCTCCTGGCAAGAATCTCTTTAATGCTAACATGTATTTGTTTGTTTTCAAAATCGGCATTTGGTAAGGGCAAAAGAATCGCTTTCAATGCTTGTAAAAAATAAGGGTGGGAAATGCAGGAACTGAAATGATCAGCAAAACATTCCTTCAGGTTTGGATTTTACAGACGCGCCGTAAGGACGAGGATATTACATATTCTAATACATACTTCTGCTCTCAGTGGAAGGCAGATGGTAATAGGGTGTGCGTACGGTAGTCTGACCATTTTACCCTAAATAYGAAGGGAAGTGTTGGGTCAACATGGAAACCACTGGTAGGAACAAAGTAGAAACCAAGCATCTCTAAGTATATGCTGCTAGCATGCTAAATAGGTTTGTATACATAATGCTTTGATATATTGTACATCGAATACATCACAGCTCATCAAAACAAGCTCACAGGTTATAGCTGTCAAGATAATTAACAGACAATTCCTCAGTAGCAGATGCCTGAGATAAGTAGGAAAGATGGTCTCTTCCCTTGACGTGCCTTCAAAGGGGAAACAACTAATATCAAAATAAAATAATGTGARTTATTTCAGTTTGATCATAGCTGCCTAACATAAAAATTAACCCCCSTCATGCAATAAAACAAACAGTCCCTGCTTGACCGTCAAACTCTCATACTGAGATTGAAAATAAACTTTCTAATTCTTTCAACATTTTTTGTATTGTCTTTGATTTCTTTTTGCCTGATATATTTGTGGTGCAAAGGAATATATCTTGAAAGTAAAGTATCCCCTCCAGCAAAATATTTTACTCTATTTGCCTTGGAGAATTCCACTGCAGGGAGAGAAGAKGAAAAAAATAAAAACATGTGGAGTAGCTAGAAGAGCTTCAAATTCAATAGCCTATGAGATTTTCCTTTAAATGATCTTTCTAAGTATAACAGTTCAATAGGTCAGTGGTCAATATGAATGTTATCTGCAAGCTGGAGCTATTAATTTCTGCAACACTGTTTCAGATGCCAAATGATAYCCTAACGTTTTGTAGTCCAGCTTTCTCACGCATATGCTTAAACAAACAGTGCACAAAAACAACTAAGCAAGTGGTACTGTGCTCTTGTATTAAAAAGGAAAACAGCTCTTGCATCRCAACACATTTTTTTTAATTATTCTTTTTCTTTAAAAGATCCTTTGAGGAATGGTCAGCCTTAATGCAAAAATGTTTCCAAAAGTGAGGTAAGAATTTTTATAACTTCTTGAGAAAGACAAGARGAACAACAGAGCAAGTAATGCTTTCGAATAATCTGACTCTGTGTAAAACTCGTAAGACACAACAGATGTGCAGAAGCATCTGTATGTTAGCAAAAGGTTAAAAAATGTGAAGAAGGAAAAATTTTGAAGTGACAAGTGCATCGGTCCCTGGGAGCCGAGTGGGAGTTAGGAGCTGGCCCTGGCTCTTGCTGATGCCTCAGCAGCGGGAGGGTGCGGGCAGCGCTCTGCTCGGGGCCCCAGGAGCCGTGGGGCTGCACTGGGGCTGGCGAGGAGGGAAGCGAGCTCCTTCCCTTATTCTGGCAGGTGTCCAGCAAGCACAAGAACCCCGGGTAAAGCATTTGAGAGGCTTAAAGCAGTTTAAAATGCTTATGTTTTAAAATCCTTTGCCTCCCCTTATTTCCACTTACCGCTCTGATCACCCTTTTCCATGTGCAGCTCAAGTTCCCTAGGAAGAGTTATCTCAGGACTATCTTCATTCCAAGTATTGTGTTTCTTTTTGCAAGTAGCCATCCACTAACTGGAGAACCACTCGTAGTCGTGACAGTCGCTTCAGACCTGATAGTAACAGCAGCCACGTGGAAAGTCTAAACAGGGTAGTTGGCATACACAGCCCACAGTGTCACTAACTTATTCTGCCTTGTGATGCCTTCAGGTGCATGGCGTGGGAGCCCACAGAAGCAACTTTGCAAGTGCTTGTGCTCAGTAAACAACTATGTTTACAAATTAGGAAGTATGATATTACAAATTGTCTTCTCCAGTATCTTTAAGCAGGAAAAGTTGACCAGCTCCTGCAGAAATCTGTTGAGTTATCCAAGTGCAAGATGCTAACCTGTTGTACCAGGTGCTTGAAATTAATTCTTTCTTAGGGAACTGAGGCTCAACAGCTAGTTGYGAGATAGATTTGACTAGACATTCTTTGCTTGTTTCAGTGATGCCACAAAAATCCAAAGAAAAGTTCTCTTAGAATACATCGGAAAACTGGCACAGACAAAGGGAAGACAGGAGCAAAGAAACTGGGTTAAGGTGAGAAGAGCTCCCTGTTGTTATTCTATCAGTTACTCTGTTATGAATCAGTGTTGCTAAACCTATTTTTCTATCAATACATTTGTRGTCAGGACGGAAGTGCATACTTGCACTTTCCAGATCTCAGAGGACCTTGTTCTTGTCATCTTTATTTCTGCCCTTTGAGTGACAACTTTACGTAAACACATTCCCACCCCTACGTCATTGCCCTAGCTCTGTTTTCTTCTGCCCAGGCTAAAACCTTGCCCATTTTCTTTGCCACTTTCTCCCACATGTTTTGTTGACGGCTCTGTTTCAAAGATTTACCGTGGCTTCCAATTTCCCTTCCACTGCCTCCTGTTTCAGTCCCATAGGCAATGTCACCCTCCTGCCTGTCACTCAGATCTGTTCAGTCCACTCCAGYTTTGACCAGCTTTTCTCCAGCTCTTCTCACCCATGCTGTGTCTAAACCCAGAAGATAATTTTCTTCAWGATATTGTTGAGCTATGGTCTTTCCTTCACTCATTCAGCTCCCCAGATTTAATTCTCATTGAGGTTCTCATCATCTCTCACTTCATTTTCTAGCTGTGTGTACTCAAGTTTTGAAAGTACTGTCCTACAAATGCTTTTACTTTACGCTCCAGCTTTTTATATGCTGTATGGAATTGTGTAAGCCAGTCCAAAGCTAATTTTTTTAAGTCTGTTATTTGCTTAAACTGTTCTAGTTTCTGAGAGACTTAATGTGAGTAATTGATTTATTAATATCAGTTCAATAGTACATGCYTATAATTTACTATTCTCACAATATRTCCCATGTACTRCTAATAAATACATCCTAAGTAATAACAGATTTACTATTTTTATGATCAGTTTGTGTTCCCATGTGATTCTAACAAGCAGAGCCCAGGCTGGAAGAAAAGCCATGAAGTTTTATTACCACTGCACTCTAATCCTAATCCTCCAACGTAGAGCAAAATCTATCTATGCCAGAAAATATCATATGGAAACCAGAGACTTTTATGTGTTCTCTTCCASTGTCCCAAATGGAGGTATATATGTGAATGCTGCTGAGTTTAGAATTATGGTTATGACCAGAAGAAGCATTCAAGGTGCCAGAAGACATTAGTAGTTACAGAGGCAGGTTTAACATATTTATGTCTWATTTGAATGTATAGCTGACAATAGCTCCCAAGGATTGTACTGATGTTCAAGGACTGCTGGAAAGCAATTATCCCYTTTATTTTAGCTAAATTCTCCTTAGAATTTCTCCAGAATTTCTTCTTTATCTATTTCTCCAGAGAAAACAATTGAGTAGGATGTTTCATCAGTGCTATGCCACACACTGGTTCTCCCATGAATTCCTCGCTTACTGGGCACATTGAATTTCCRGTAGGTTGCTCCTGTGGTTTGGTACATAATGATCTCTATTTAACTTGGAATCAGGGAGAAAAATTTTCTTTTTAGCGCTTAAACATTCTTCACAGAGTAAGTAATGCTAATTGTTTCTATGGCAAAATGTAATAGCTCTTTAGGAACTATTGCACTTTATTAGATAAGCAACCTTCTTACACAGAAGTTGTATAAACTTAATTACTGTTTTTTACTTAGAGCGCTTTCCCCAAGGACCRGGGACAGCAGATGCTACCTGAGAAATACTTGTATCTCCAGTGAAGCCGCAGAGACTGGCACTGGTTGCAGAAGTGTTATGGTTCTGTCTGTGGGACCTCTCTATTAACCCTTTTGCMATAAAAGCTGCATTTTAGTATCTTTTCTTAGAAGAAGTTTGGAATGTCAGCAGTCATATTTTCTAATGGAACATAACCCAGGTTTAGCTGAAGCATTTTTATTTTTCTCTAGAGTGGGACAGACTTGCAATGGAAAATGAATCATTAAAAACGTATTTTGTCTGGAGTATAATCTTCAGGTATCTGTAAAGATTGGGGGATGCAGAAATGATCTTGAGGTGGGAATTGGTGTGGTCTCTGTGGGAAGAGTGGGTAAATGGTATTTGTGTGGAGAGTATATAAAATAGGTGGGGTTTAACATTTAACATTTAACAGCAATGGACTATGCTAAATGTGCTGATAATGTCATCTTTAAAATGGCAAAACTTGGAGCTGTTTTAGCATAGTTCCCTCCTCAGATAGGATGTCCAGCCCTCCCAGGAGAACAGAAAAGGTCAAATGTGGAGGAGCTGGAGTAGGACTGTAAAGGCAGGAAAGTCTGCTTTCTGTGCAGCTCTCCATTGCCTACAAGGARGTGAGAACCTCAGCTGTCACCGCTCTGCTGCTATTAGCAATTGGCAAAATGCAATGGCCAGCTGATTGCTTCTTCTCTTTCTACACCTGATTTGAGCAAAAAAGTGCAGCCTAAACTAACCTRTCCATTTATGCCCAGTGTGGGCAAAGTACATCAAAATATAGCATGACTAGAGAATCCTGTGGGTCAGTATGACGCTCCATGGAGAGATTTCTTTCATAAGCCTGCTTGAAAACAAAAGAAGGAAATCCATCCAGAGCTCCACCAATCCTACTCAAAGATCACAAAGCCTTCAAAAACCCCTAAGGCTGAAAAAATGTTATGATGCTTGCCAAGTCAGGCACTAAGAAGTTAGTAAATATTAAAATGGAGTCTTCTTTAATACAGCTCTTTCATGCATGTGACTTGGGATTTAACTTTCAACTGAATAAACACCAACTGAGAATGCAAAATGTTATTATTATCGTTATCTCATTATAGTAATATTTTGCTCAAGAACTTTTTCTCATTCAGTGCGTGGGATATCCTGTGCTCTAGGACAAACAGGGAAAATGTAACAGGGGATCTTGGCTGGAGGCCCCTTGATTCACTTCAAGCAGAAATTGTCTGAGTGTTTTGAAGCCATCTGATATTACAGGAATACTCACTCCAGAAAAGCCGGGAAAAAATTAAGAATGCTTTCTTCAGAGCAAGGTTTGAATCCATTTCAATGAATGCTTGATATTTTATGATATTTCATAATAGTTCTGTAATAATGCCGTGTAGTGATTTTATATGGTGTGCCTAAACAGAGCCACCTTGTGTCATTTTAGATATCCTAGATATTGCAACATGTCAGGCTGGTAGATATGTCCTAGGATGGACAGAAGATYTGAACCCTTCTACAACATCTGGCCAAAAGTGATGTCCCAGGCCATCTAAACGACACTTAATATCTGTGTGTGTGCACTCCATTGCTACTGGCAGTTACCAGTTTTCTGCTTCTGGATAGGAATATGCAAATGGCAGACATTCCTATGAACAGTTTAATTTTTGTTTCAAAGAGAGCAGTTAAGTATGCAAAGAGTCTTCATGAGGAGGGGACTGACTTTATCAGTCCGAATAAACCTGGGGTCTTAAGCCAAGCCCTGAAGCGTGGGCTCCTAGTACTCACTGCAGCCAAGGTGGTGCGATGCCTTGCTCGTCCTTTGCTTCATATCACAGTAATCCATGCTCTGGTTTCAAGAGGAATCTGTTTGGTACCTTGCAGACACACACACACACACCCTCTACCCATCAAACAGTCCCAGAGACTAGTGACCAATTAGTCGCCGTGGCAGACTTTGCCTTGCTCTTGGTTTTGGTGATCCATATTAGAATTTTCTGTTCTTCTAGACTCTCTTTTAGAAAACAGAAATATATCTTAAAATGGACACAAAAAAATGCATTTTTTTTTAAATGTTTACTAGGATGTGATAGCAGGAATATTTGACTCTAACATTGTGAGCTTACCAAACCTAGATTTTAACTAACTTTAAAATCTAGACAAAAGTATTTMTGACTTTCTTGGATCATCGTACTGGACTTGTGAAGTTGTTTTACAGAGATAACACCTTCCAGTCACAATTTTACAGCTTCAGCCTACCCAAAGTATCAGAGAATAGAACATAAGGCCTGGACAATTCTCCTCATTTTTTCTAATAACAGCACAGAGGAAACAACTGCATTTTTCCATACTGATACCTGTGTTTTCACATGGCTTCCTGCACTAAATTTCTGTTTTCTCAAAAATACGTTGAAGAGTTAATGTGATTGGAATAAAAATACCTGTAAATGAGCTGTATAGTATTGCTGATGTTTCTAGTGGCTTGGTTTTGCTTTGAGTTGGGTTTTAGATCAATTTCCCTAGCGCCGTCCAATGTTGGGAAGATCGTATCCTCTGAGCCCTGGAAAGCATTGATTTATTTTGCATGTTCAATTAGTTCCGTAAATTAAGCACAACTGTCTTCAGGTATGTAATCTGGCGCTGCCGCTTTTAGAACTGAAGAACCTGTAAAAAGCTACTAAAAATAGGACTTCCATTTGCAAAGAGTGAGCCTTATTCAAAGTGGTAGCAGCAAGTGGAAAAATTCCCATTGATTTGGCAGGCTTTGGAGCAGGCTTGTTGTAGAGGTTCGTGTATTTATCTTTTAACAAAAATGAAACCAGTGATGTTCATTTTTAACCCCATGGAAGTATTTTTACTATTTTTGTTTGTCTGTTGGCTTTAAATGAAACTGTGGCTTGACTCTGTCTTGTTAAGTGGCTCAACAGCATCAGTGTGAAAYGATTATGCAGTGACAGAGGCAGCATCAGAGGTATAAAAAACATACTGYGCATTTAAAACATTGCCCAAACATTAAACTCCAACATTTGCTGTTCTCTTTGACAAAAACTTGTGGGGTTTTGTTAATGCAAAAATGTGCACCTATTTGCAGGCCAAGCCGACGGGTTTCCTCCTTGCGAGGGTAAAGGTGGTCGGGCCGAGCAGAAGCGATTAGCCGCGGGGCGGCAGCGCCGCGAGAGCCTGCGCGCGGCGGCAGGCTTATTCCCCGAGCTGATTGCCCTGCGCTCCGCTGCTGCTGGTAATGTAAATTGTGTCTCGTCCCTCAGTAATCGGGATCAGCGCTGCCTTGTCTGGCCACCGGCTGCTGATGCCCCCTGCATGCTGCGATAATGGTTTTGGTGGGCAATCAGGGAAGATGCCTTCTTGACTCATCTCTCATAATAGATTGTCCTCCTCCGGCAAAATTGAATAACCCCCGACATGGCCTGGAGGCAAGCAGTACGAATTCAATAAGTCTGCAGGGTCAGTGTCCTGTCATTTTTGGCAGGCAAGTAATTATTCTGCACTAACATTCAGTAATGGGAGTAGGAAACTGCTGGAGACACCTTCTTCCTTACCCAGAATAGCCTCCTTAATAGGATATTCCTCTAATAAGAAGTAATTCTGCCTTATTCCAATGCCCCTTGCCTTCGTGTTCACTTTTCATGCACATTTCAAGTGCATATTCTGCAGAGGCTTTTTACCAGCAGCATCTGTGGGAAAGTTTAACAACTTCGCTGTCTGTTGTTTAATATTTTCCACTTTTATGGGTTACAGTTGTGCTGTCTATTTGCTTTTACTGATTTGTGAAAGATTTATTATAAACCAAATACAGCTGTTCTCTCCTTTCATAAACTGAAACTATTTTGGCAAAACCTATTTTCCACTATGAAAATAAATTTTAAATTGCTTCCCTCACCCAGCTTTCCAAGCATGAGCATCCAGTTGTTATTTAGTGGTGCAGAATAGGTGCCAGGATGGTTGTAGGCTCACTTAGGGGAAAGAAAATGCCTATGCTTCAAAAATAAACAGCAGAAATGGTTTTTTTCGCTCCACTCCCCTCTTCCAAGGGATTTAATATTATTATCTGCAGATCTCAAGAGTTAAGAATTATAATGTAAAAAATTCGTCTGCAGATTCAAACTATTTTTGCATTCTGATATTGTATTTGAACTGATGAATTGTACATATTTTATTTAGATCCTTAACCTTTACCTGAAATCAATATTATTGTCAACCTTTTAATATACTTGAATAGTTTTCCATGGAGCTTAAAATAGCCCTCTGCGTACTTTGAAAGGGCACATGTTTCACTGGGTCAGTTTCCACTGTCAAAATTTGGACCACTGCAGTGTTCCCTGTCATTTCGTGAAGGGAATATTAAGTTATAAATTCTTCAAGCAAGAATATTTTGCTGCAGGTTAAAATATCCTTTCCCCTTGCCGAAACTAGGAAAGTTGTAATTTGGCATTGTTCAAAAGAAATAAGGAAGAGATGGACAAAGATCCTTCAGTAGTAGCAGTAGTAATACTACTGCTTTGGTCTCAGTTGTTTGGTATTTTTCTGCTGCTGTTGTTTTTCCAGAATTAAATGCTCCTGCTGCATGGAAGCTATTGCTTTATTCTTTGCAAGAAAGCCTGATCTCTTCTCTCTTGAGAACAGCGCACTCAGAGCAATGAAGCTCCTGGTATAACAGCAGAATAAGCACTTTGTATGACTGATTGGTGGTTGATTATTGTAGGAGTGTCTCCGTTATCCACTCATCACTATGCTTTTTTGGACAACCAAGGTGCATCCCCAACATTAAAAGAAAGTTGTTTAGATCTGTACTGGTCTTTCTACTAGCTGGAACAAACCTTTGACTGATGTTGCTCATGTTGAGCTGCCAGTGTCAGTTTAGAGTGCAAGTATAAGAAAACTCTTTGCTAATGGTTGACCTTTTTTTTTTTTTTTTTTTTTTTTTTTTTTTTTTGAAATATAGTTTTTTTTTGGTGCTGCTTTCTGTCTTGCACCAATAATGATTGTTTTTCCTTCCTTCCATGCTTTTAAAATGCCATTTGTAATACAGCTTCAATATGATTTAATTTAACTGTTGGAATGTTCTCCTCGTTATTGCGTTGACAGCCCAGTATAAGATCCATCTCCACTGGTTCTCCTGCAAGCTTGGCTTTGTAACACACGCTGCTCAGCCCTTGGCTCTCAGTGGCTCTTTTTTTTTCATTAGTGCAAAGTTACCTTTTCTAGTGCTCCTGCCAAAGCTCCCAAGATTCATGGTGCTTACACTGAACACTTACAAACTGCACATTTGAACCAGGAAAACGTTTTTTGTGTGTGTGTGTGTGTCACTTCATTGCAAAGGAGGAATGAATTTCTATAGAGATCTGAACTGCTGGGAAACATAACAAAATGGGGATGTAATTCCTGCAAATAAAAGCATGGAATTGCTCTGGACTACTGTGAGGGCTCTTTTAGGTGCAGCTCCGTGTGTGTATCTTGGACCCTATTGTAGTATGCATGCATGAGCCATCGATTTTTAGGCAGAGCAACTCATTGATTTCAACTTCTCTTCAAAAACTATTGGCACGGGAAGACCTCGAAAGAAGTACACTTTCCTCAGCGCAAAGGTCCTCTAAGCTAGACTGTTCTGCTTTGCGACCAGAAAAGCTGACTGTGYTTTACCTAAAGCTCTTAAGTTTTACCTAAAGATGGTGTAAATGAAGGTGATCACCACAACTGGTGATTTCAATAGAATTGTGTCAGTTTGACCCTCCTGTACTGAAGCATTTATGTATTTATACCTAATATACACACATTCTTGTACAGTTATGTCAGTCTCTGCTGCCTGCAATTATGTCTTTTGTTTTAAAGGAAGTTTTCAAGTAAGAGAAGGGTGAGGGAGGTGTGACGTTTGTAAAATATACRGCTACTGAATCTGGCACTTCTTTGGGCATTGAACTTACTGTTCCTGCTCTCTTACATTTTTGTTCGGAGCTTTCTAGAGCCAATTGAATTCATATGTCTATGTACTACATTTTACTCCAGGCTTTTGAAGGTATTTAGTTCTAAATCAATTTAAATACGACAGATTAAAATTAGGACCTGATCCTGTAAATCCTTAATTGCTGGACTTGTCTTTACATGCCTAAATTTTCTCATTGATAAATGAATGCCTGTGCAGTGCTTTGAAATATCAGAATGATCATTATCGATGTGAAGTGGCTACTCATGTGCAGAAAGGTTGCAAGGTCAGAGTCTTACATTTTTTAAAAAAGAAACTTAAGTTTTAGCACAACGCACTGGTTTTTTTTGCATATGCGTTACACAAGCTGTGCTGAGTAAAAAACTAACTTTGCACAGCCAGTGTGTTTTTAGCTTTAAGTCACTGCATAAATGTTACTGACAGTAGCAAAACACTTTTTTATTTGAATAGAGAGTAAAGAAAGTAGGCTTGTAAAAACTATACTTCATCATTTGTTGGCACAAACTTCCAAGCCTTCTTGTTCCTCTCTCCCAGCTGCCTTTCCTTACTTCTACTTCTATTTAGCCCCAAATTCCTGCTGTTTCTTAAAGTGTGTTTGTACATCAAATGTTAACGTCCATTGAATTGTTTGGGTTTGCTTTTGTTTGTCATGTTAATGCTACTGTGAAACATTCCAGTTTTAAACCTAAAGCAATATGTTATTCCTGAAATCTGTTAGTAAGCCTGATTTTTTAAAAACTTCTACCTTCTTCTAGCTTTTTTAAAAATAGCCAAGCACGCATCAACAAAAGAACAAACTCCGCAAAAACTTAAAAATGCGCCATTCAGAAATAGTTACAACTTCCACAGCAATTTGCCATGTGAAGTCTGCTCTGAGAGACGGCTACAAGGGAGACGATAAGCTCCGAGATCAGCACCGCAGATAAAGGTACAAGTAAAGCTGAAGGAGCCTGGTGTTACCTTTTCATCTTTTTGCAGGCCGGCCGTTTCTTTAAGACACAGATTCTCATCTGTGTCTTGCCCGCTTGTGTGGGTGCAGAGAACAGGGGCAGAGAGCCCTGCAGCCTCTGCGTCGCTGAACTTCCTTGCTCTAGGGGAGGTTGGTCAGGAGTGTAATATTGCTTTCTGGCATAGGTTTTTCTCGCAGATGTATTTGAATAGTTGCACAGACTGTTATTTCCCATTGATGTCAGAGATGARGAGGCGAAAGGCAATAAAAATGAAGTAGTTCTGCACTGAGACAACATCCACTGTAGAGAAATAATCGTGCAAAGACTTGTTGCCCTTAAGCTCTGCAAGTGGAATTCCTATAAAATTGAGTAAACATAAGTATTGCRAACTATAGCATGCATTACAGTTAACTACCCAAGTGGTATTAGTAGGTGGGGTAAGTAAGCAGTACTATGTGTGATTGCAGGCCAAAGTCATCGCTAGGGGACAACAATTTCCTGGCTTTGTGTTATTATTTCTGTCTGACATGCTGTGTGTCATATGCATGTCTCCCTCTCATTTCCTATTGACTGTTTCTTTTCCTTTTTGATTTTGGCTTTTGCTTGTGGATTTTTTTTTTTTTTTTTACTGACTTCGATTTTTTTTTAAGGTACAAAATATCATCTTAAGACATGATTTTTATGTTCCTTAATTTTGTCTTTTTTTCCTCCCATATTGCTAGTGCTTTTTTATGTCGTGTTCCAGAAAACTGTAATGAAATGTGTTTAGTATTAAATACCTAAAGCTTTCTTAGATTCTTTTATCATTATTGTTATTGTTTTTGAATTTTACTACCAGCATGCATCAGAGACCAGTGATGGGCCTGGAACTTATTCTAGTGGGTGCTTTACCAATGATGACAGAAGACAAGTCTCTGCAATCAAGCATTTCCAGCAGCCAAGTATAAGAAAAGACAAGACAGGTGGATGCGGACAGAGGAGGGAGCACTAGGAAAAAGTGATCAGCATGCTGTGCAGTAGTAGAGCACATCCCCAGGCTCACCGCTGTCAAGGAGAGTTTCAAAGATGAGCTGGAAGGAAGTTAAGGAATAATTTCACAGATATTCCTGGGTAACTTTACAGGCAGTTTGCTAGAAAGTATGAAAATATRTATTTCTACATCTATCTGCAATATGATAGAGGCTGGAGCTGGGAGGAGACTAGAGGCACAAGGCAGAAGTCAGTTGTTTGATAATGAGTGGAAATGGTTTGTGAGGAGCTCTGAAAGTGAAGACAAACAGCTTATGTCTGACACTACAGAGAAAGCAAATGCACAAAGCAAGCAACCACTGGCAAAGCAATGACCTAGGAAAATGATCTTTGCAGCAAGGGTCATTTGGGTGAATGTTTGTTGGTCAACATTGCCTTCGCTTTGAATGTAAAGAAGCAATATCTAGGAMAAGATACGCTGTTCAAAGTTGGGAGGTAGGAGATGACTGAAATAATAGAAGGAATAGGAAAAGGGAGTCTTTATTTTAGCCATATTGAGATGATAGCATATCATATTGAGAGAATGTCAGAACAACGAAGCAAAGTTTCAGTTTGGATGGCTGCTCTGGAGCAGAAAGGTAGATGTGTGTGTCAGCAACCCAGAGAGATGGCATGCAGTTTTTAATGTGTGGATAGGACTGGCCAGTGATAAGGTGTAAAATGAAGAGGAAAGGGGAATCAAGAATAGCCCCTACTCATGCTCTCCACAGAGAGCTGGGAAAAGGGACGAGAAAGCTCTATCCCAAAGGACAACAAAAGGAAAGGTTAAAGTCCTTAAAAAAAAAAAAAAAAAAGTGCAGAGGAGCTCCAAAAATTAGACAAAAGACTAGCTCAGAATCAACTATGTCAAAAGCTGAGTAGATGAAGATGCCTTTCTGATTCCAAGATTTGGCTAGGAAATGCTGGCAACTGTAGTATAGGAGTTCTACAAGAATTGTAGGAAATCACTTTCCTGACCCTATTTATGACCCTTTAAGGATATGCATGCATTGAAAAGCAGTCAAGTAATGTGAATAAGCAATRCCAAATTCCTTGCTTCTACAGGTCGCTGAAGCTCGTACTGCAGGGACCTGTGCTGTCCAGGTTAAATCAAACTGAGTTGTCTCTATGCTGCTCTCAACTTCTGCGACTGTGATATCCTATGGCTACGAATTGGGACTGTCAAAGCAGTCAGGTAGAGGTTTGTGGTTATAATCTACTCTAAGCCATGACAACTGATCCTGAGAAGGGTAGACAGAACACTCTCAACCCCGTTTCATCCTGGTGTTGAAACTGGAAAAATAATGCCAAAGCAAAATAATTAAATGCTACAACGGGTTATTATTTTCACTGTAACTGTCATTCTCCCCACATCTTTCTCTTTCCCTTTCCTTCCTGTATGCCGTCTRTCGTCTCCCTCATGAACTCCTCTTCTCTCCAGTTGATTTTATCAGCCTGTTTTCACCCTATCTSTCTGTATCTTCAGGTCTGATCTTGAACTGAGTCTAGGACTTTTACATCGCRTAAGGATGAAAATAAAACACTCAGAAGGTATTTTCAGAACTTATTTAGGCTCCTATCATTTGGCCATCGGGTGGGCACCTGGGGGTTTCCACTGGTGATGAATGGTGAAGAAGGGTATAAAAAGTGATGGCAGAGTAGCAAAAAGACAGCCTCAACTCTCTACTCCTCTGCAGTGCATTTGCCATTGCCTCCTATCAGAGATGAAGTAGGAGGTAATCAAGTAGGAGCTGTGTATTCAGACAGGGAAAGATGTTCTCACCTTTCGCAGAGCTTATTTCAATTGAAGTGAGTGCAGGGTAGTGCCTCAGTCATTTGATCAATCAAAACAGGTCCACCAAGCGAGTGTTATTCCCAAACCAAACATGTTTCTGTGTGTGCGGGGAAAAAAAAAAAAAAAAAAAAAAGACTTTCTGTGAAATTTATTCTTTGAAAAAGTTAGCCAGCAACGTTTTGGAGTAAGAATAGAGTATGCATGAACAATATCACGAATCTCATGGATGTTCTTTTTTTTTTAAAACCACATTCAGTGGCACGTAATAACTTTCCATTGATAGRTTTGCCCACTAATTTCTTAGTAAATACTTCAATGTGTGGTTTTTTTAGACACTGTGGATCTTTTTTTTTTCTTTAAAAACAAAAACGTAGCAACACCAACAGACAAATAAAAGGACAAAAACTATCATTACAGCCACATGTCTAAGATATGAGACCCCATGTAACTACATAGTAATTACAGGCTTATCTTGTGGGAAAAGGAGATGGTTACTATATACAACATTGTGATTAAAGCATCTGTTGCTAGTCTGTTAAATTATTTTTTTAATGTAACTATGGTGTACATGATCTATATGATTTTTACTTCTCTCAGATTCTCAGAAAGGCTAAAATTGATATAATGTCTTTTGAGTCTTAGCCTGGAATGCAGATTCAGCAACATTGAAGCTGGAAGAGAAATAAATGGTATTTAATACAGATATTGGAAAATGCCTAATTTGGAACGTACGTGATGAGAGTGAGTACTCAGAGACACTTACTGGGCTAAGTCTTTCCTTCCCGGGTGTAAAGCAGTTTAGTGTGAACTCTTGGCTTCACATTTCTGATTCTTAAAGACTTAATTGAGTTATGTCAGGTTATTCTCTTTCAAGTTCTGCCCTAAGATGAGGATCAGTTGCTCTATAACAGTATGAAATTATTTGAGTTCTTAAAAACTGAAAATGTGAAGCCAGTATAACATAAACAGAGGTTAATTTTCATATGTAGAGGAGAATTATAGTACTTGCTGAACTAGTGGCATCCCTAGTCAGTTCTGTTGCACTTTATAAACAGTATTGTGTCTCTCATGAAAAGATGAGGATGTAAAATGTAATATTCAGCTTGTTAAGAAAGGCCAAGTTTTTCTCTGAAGTTACAAATAGTTACAAATCCACTGGTTTCATAATCTACACCCAAATTAATTTTGTAGTGGTGACCCTCTACCCTCCTTGCTGAATGGGTTGTTCATGGGTCCAGCATAGAAACACTCAAACCGTCGCTCCTCCAAAGGCAAAAAGGAGAGTTGTCTGTTCTCCCGTGCAGTTCCAAGTCTGACACTCCTTTGCAGTTTTTTCACAGGGTATCAGTTATTGCTTCCAGCATGTGGCTACGAAGCAGGAGGCAGAGCCTCTAGTTCGGTTGCTCTGCCTTCCCCCTGTCTCTGATCTCTTGCAAGAAATTACATTTGCTCTCCTAGTTCATATGTCTCGTTCTGGTGGCATAGATCTCTGTTCTCCTACTTTACATGCTAGTGTGGTTTTTACTAGCTTGTTTGGCTTGTTTGTATGACAGCTTATTCACTGGTTTGATATTTTGCTGTATGCTTTATTTATGCAGTTGCCTGCTGGGATCTGGAAAGGATTTCCCACARTGGTAGATTGGCTGGTCAGACTGGATTTTTCAGATTCCTCATAGCAGTGGTACTAAATGATAGTGATTAAGTATAACCTTATGTCAGATATCAATAACAGTAACCAAGGCTGGTTCAATAATATGTCTAGGGGACCCTTCCTAAAATAAATAAAACATATGGCTCAAACCCATACCTAAAGCTCCCAGGCTTTAGGGACTTAAATTTTAAGCCCTGTAGTCACCTTTACAGGTATTTCTTCCCCACTCKCACTCTTGGGAATATGAAACCATAGGCACACAGCGTAACACAGATATTTATATTAAAAATGAAATGAAGCATACCTGGAATAATGTGGTGGAGGCACGGCCAGCCTCTGACTCACAATTATTTTGTGCCCAACTTGCTGAGACCTAGTCAGCGCTTCTCGTATCCACAGAACATTTGTACTCTTCCAAGCCAGCCTCCTCCCCACTGTGAATTTTAGCTCTGGAAAGCCTGACTAGGCTGTGAAGTCTCTCCTGCAGCCCACTGGACCCCGTGGCAATTTGAGGAGTCCCCCCGACTCTTTCCAGCCCAGAGCACCCAATGCAGCTTTCTGCAGTGACCTCGCTGCCTGCCACTGCATTAGCTGCTCTTGCTGGTGCATCTCTTGGKGGTGATGCTGCTCCGCTATAACCCTCATTAGCAACGTTGTTCTCATGCACAAACAGTCCGGTCTCATCCGTATCARTTCTGTGCGGAGGCCTTATCCTTACCTGGACTGCTGACTTATGTCACCTGCCGCTTCTTGCCATTGCAAGGTGGCCAGCTTTGTGGGGCGTATGTCTCTTGCAAAAATTACACTCTCCTGACTTCAGCTACTGTACCATAYTGTGCTTCCTCAGTGTTTATCAAAAAGCAGGAAGTGTGCAAATGTACGTATGATCTGTTCTATTTGCAAGACAAGTGCTCCAAATGTAGCAACTGCCAGAATTAAGGCTTTCTTGTACTTCGCCAGAAAGATACTATCTTTACATATGTGATCACTCACTACTTTTTACTACAGGATTCTTAGTGCATAGGTTTGAATTTCAGAGTGATTGATTATCTAAAAAGTATTTATAGTGAACCATGTTCATTTGACTGTGTCTGGAGGACCTGAAATTATTTAGCATTTCTACTGTTCTCTTATAAATCAAGGTAATTAAATAGAGTTTTTTGAACATCGATTGGACTTTGTATTGAGAATCCATTGATTTCTGTTGCTGTAAATTTTACAAGAAAGGACAACCAACAGAACAGCCACTTAAAACATACTCTGAGTAAATAATAGCATCATAATAAGCCAATGCTTGCAAATGAATAATTACAACAGTAATACAGACAGTATTTATCACTGCAAACAGAACCTTATTCTTTTCTTTCATCCTTCACAGACACAATGGCTGCGTAATAGAAAGGCTACAAAACATTGCCACCACGTGTTTCCTCCTAAAATGGTGATGTTGTATGTGCAGTTTCTGAACGTTTTCCTAAGTTGATTATTTTGCTGCTATGTGAGCATRTTGACAGAAGCTAATATGCTGGCATGTATTTCATGTGTATCATAGTCACTTAATTTATTTTAAAATAAACCTATTGTTGTGGTTTGTATAAAGCCTATGAAATATTTAGGAAATATATGGCCATATAAAACATTTATTAATACAGCATTGTTACTAAATGTCAGCTAACAACTGACATTTTTATCACGTGGCAAAATCTTGTGACTTGAAACACTTCGGCTCACTTACGGTTTTAATTCTGAGTTAACTAATTTGCAGTGAGCCTCCAGACCTTTGCTGAAGAGAGGATGCACAAACTTATTTATGTGTGCGGGCAACATCACCATCATAAATTGCTTGAGCCACTGAAAAACAATAAACTGAACATGCTTGAAGAGGAACTAGTGCCTCTCATTGGTATTACCTCTTTCAAGATGACAGGAGACCTCAAGAGGCCTGAGAATTCTTCATTGTATGAGTTTGTGACTAATAGGTGGTTTGATGGGACAAGAGCCGACTGCCTAGGGAAATTGAAGCATCTTTAAGCTCAATACCCTTTGTGTCTCGTTCTTCTGTAGGTTATTGTTGTGAGGCCTGCGGGGACCTCTTTTACAGTTTGCATCCACAGACAATATGCGATCAGCAAAATCTTTTTAGTTTTACCGTTGTTATTGATCTGCTGCTGTTCCATGCTGTGGCTAATTTGCTTGTTAGCAATAATTTTAAAAGGTAATTACAGTTTTATAGTCTGCCCAACTCTCATATATTTATTTTCTGCCTAATTAAAAGTTACAATCCTAGCGTGGAAAAAACTAACTTTTCAGCAAAGGAAGGACAGTTTGTTTCATGATTTTTCATTTCACTCTTAATCTGAAGATTACTCTGAGGATAGGTGGAGATAACTGCAAAGACATTCAYGAGCATAAACCTGAGCCATACAGTGGTGGAAATAATGTAGTGATGTTATTTCCATAATAAATAATGATACAAAAGAAACTCTTGTGCGTGCTAAACAGAGTAATAGCTTATGAGAGACTTCTTACCAGCATAGAYCACAGGCTGAGGAACGCATCAGTAGAGTGTTTCAGTGTGCCATATTTATTTTTTTCCTGGCATCGTTAGGCAGGAGATAAAAAGAGGAAGAAATAATGACGGCCAAAGTATATATATTTTAATCTGTATTAAGCTTACCTGAATCTTACGTGAACATATCTAAATCACCAGTCTTAAAATTGGGCTAGGATTCTCACTGACCTTGTCTTTCTAATGGAGTTAAAGAACTCTTTGATTTCAGTATGACTAAAAATAAAGAGAAGTGAAACGTATTTTGGGAAGGAGCTGAGGTGGAAAGGTCAAGGTTTCATTGTGGACCCGGATGTACAGATCTAATCCTTCTCTTAGCCCCAGTCAGCACCACTGTAAGTGAGCATTTGGGCTGGAGAGCCAAAAGCCTCTTCCCCTCCTTAGAAGCAAGGGCAAGATTTAAATGCTTTACTCTCACCAGCCCAGTTCAGCTTGGGAAGGAAGGTTTTGTCCTTTAATTATGGTAACTGTCTTTCATGAAATTCTAATTGCGGTTCCAGTGTCTACCCCCAGCAGCAGCAGGAGCTGGAATCCTCCAGTTTTCCAATTTTAAAAGTTAAGTAGTTTTGTTATTTTTATAAGTCAGTTTGAATTGTGCCTGGSACTTAGGGGCATTTGTAGGTCATGTTTCACCAATCCGTGAAACCGCTGAGCAGCTTCCCAATCCATGCCATGCCAGGCTTTGAAAGGCGTTACTGCAGCTGCGTGAAGTTATCCGCACGCTATCGAGCAACTTGGTGCATGTGCACCAATGGCTGGATATAACAGTACCTGTCTTTCTTGTTTTGCTGCATTCACTGCAAGATCTACAAACTTCCTGCTTTGCTCCTCAAAACACTGATCCCACCAAGCATCTYGGACCACATGCACTGAACATATTTGAATGCACCAGGCTTCAGCTGGAAGGCTCTGGATTTGGTTGTCTGCTTCTGGCAACCTACGTGTTTGTCTTCATCATTCCTGTWAAAAGCTCACTGAATTGCTTTGCTTCCCCTAGATGCAATTCTGCACAGATTTACCATGGACTGGTAAATTTTACTTGCCGAGGAGCCTGTCACAAAACATTGTGCTAGATAGAATTGCAGATTGGTAAAGACGAAAATGGAAAAAAATGATGATCAGAGTGACCTGCCTGAGCACTGTTTTACATGGCATTTGTAGTAATCACCAGGAGATAACAGAGGAAATTGCCCTAGTCTAGTGAAAYGCTAGCCAGACTTGAATTACCCACAGAAATGTCAGATTATTATAACATATATTTGCAGCTCTCTTAACATGCCTGTCAGATTGGGGATTCCTGTAAGAGAAATTAAAAGCCTTCGAAAGTGGTGTGCCTGCTCCTGCCACTTGATGAAGTAACGCTGAGTGCCTGTTGGATACTCTCTTGCAGAAAGTTAGCAATGCGACTGGGAGTTGGATACCACCGCTGCGACTTCCTGGAATTTCAGAGAAGCTGCAAGATACAGGTGAGGTAAATATTATTTCTTGGAATTAGGAATAACTGGGAGCCCCTCTGAGAACAGCAGGAGCTAAATTAGTCAGAATTAATCCGCGAGGGCTAGCTAATAACCTTACAATGTGCTGAGCGTAAGGGTCAGGGCACTGTTGCTTTGCCCCCGCAGCAACTAGGCAGGGAGATGGGGCTTCAGGGAATTTGTGGAGGTTGTTTTTCTCCARCCCTCCTAACGGAGGTGGGTCAGTGAGACCTCGCATGGCTGTGCCGGTTGAGCTATAGTTCGCTCCCAAATCCATGTCTTTTGTTTATGTTTGCTTCCTGAGAAATTGCCCTTCATAGCAGATTTCTTTAACAGCAAATTGCAGATATGTAAACACTGAAATAGCTACTAGGAAAGAAAAAGCTCAAAAAGGAGGGTACATGCACGCAGAGAGCAGTTTGACTTGCTGGAGTTTTGTCRGTCACCTTGGCAGTCTTGGCTTTATAATATGTGGTTTTTTGCAACCTCAATAGTGAAAAAGTTTAAAACCAGGTATTGACAACAAGCAGCCGAACAAGCACAGCTAGCCGTTTTTAGTTACCTGCTGTAGCTGTGTTGCTCTTTCTTAGGCTTTATCAGTCAGGTGGGGCTTGTTTGCCTATAGCCAGACCTTTTGGGAAGTAACTGTCAGGCAGAAGAGGGCTCTAGATGTCCTTTCTCCAATTTTTCACTAAAATAAGGTGGAAAGAATAGTGCAGATCTTTCAGTGCTATTTCTCCTCTTTTAGGTGACATCGTAGAGCGTTGTCTTCCTTCTACATTCCTCTTAAGGTATTCCCAGTTTCTTGATATTTGATTCTTTACTAGATCTTAATGTAGGATCCATTGGAGTCCAAACTCACTGGAAACCAAAACTATTCCGCCCTACTTTAGATTTAAATAACTAGTACTCAGGAAAAATAATTAATTTCCTGAGTGCCACTTATTTAGATTTAGATACTGCGTTAAAGTGAAATCTTGAGGATCCTCTGAATTGGGTCCTGTGCAATTTGTGAAAATTCTGAATTTCAGAAATATTCCAAGTCTGCCCCACTTTCCATTTTGACAGTCATTTGTCAAATTCACTGGCAGTTGAACAGCTTTGATTATTTCAATGAGCTGCTTTTGCTGCAGCAGTGCAGGGAACGGTTTCTGAATCCTCTGTGCGGTTACTTTTTTGCTGCTGTGTTTTGGCATTGTCTCAATGAATAAGTGCTAATAGAGCAATTAAAATACATGCAATAGGATATTTTCATGGATTGTAGTCATGTATTTCCCGTGATCCTAAATTTCTAAACAGTGCATAAGGATTTAGCCATTCAGCTCTCATTAAAGTCAATGAGTCAAAGGATGCATAACATTTTGGCAGTCTTATCCCAAATAGCTCCAGGATAAATTTTATGCATAGAAGCTGCTCAGGTGTTTCTGAGACTAGGATAATCTTCATCTTAAAAAAAAAATAAAAATCATTCTTTGCTTCGTATCTGATTTAATGAGACACAACATAGGTTGATTTAATTGCGTATCTGACACATAATTGACTCTTCAACATAACAAGGCACAGTTTCCTGTAATAGATTTTAGAACGACCTTGATTGCCTTTCAGCCTGAATCACATCCCAAAGGACCTCTGGGTTCTGGTGGGTAGGGTGAAGACTTTTGGGTGAAGCCCCTGTAGAGGACATGGCTCTACTAAGAAAAGCTCTGTGGAGGGTAGAAACCAAGGGAGGATGGGGGAGATCCGTAAGAAGCTGCCAGGAGTATAATCCAGCATCTGTAAATGTTCAAAGCCTAATCCTACCCTGGTGAAATCAATAGGATTTTGTCTGGATGAATAGTAGCTGGTCCAAAGATATTATTATGCTGAGTAAGGGAATATTGCTAGGAAACAAAGTTAAAAGGATTGCTTGCATCAGTACATTAACACTGACGTTTTCAAATAAAACAGCTATTAAAAGTTCCAATAAAGCTAATAGTGTCTGATTTTTGTTAATTCTGATCATGATAATCAAAAATCTTATTGAAAGATTTTGGAAAAAAGAAAGTTCATCGTATCTGAAATGATCTCACACCTATGTGTAGTGTTTGCATGTACTTCATAGCGCATAAACCACAATCTTCCATGCTTATGTAACCACACAATCTGTTTAAATTTGGGCTCATGCTACATTCCAAATCCTTCAATGAACTTTAGTAAACCACTTGTCAAACCTTACTGCATCCGTGATGTTCAGAGGTAGATCAGAGCAATTGCAAATTCTGAGGAAGCTGGATTTGATATTCTGGTTTTGTGAAACCTTGTGGAGATGAACCAAAGCCACAAATGTCATCCCACATCTAATTCCCCCAAAGTTCAAAGAGATGCAGATCCACTGGCTAGAACCCGTCTGCTCGAAATCCAGGCTGCTCTTTTATTCATATCACACTCCATAAATGTAAGTCAGTGTGGCAATTTCAATGTACTTAAATTAGCTATAATTGGTTCCTAAAGCTGCCTGCCACTGAAAACAAGCATATTAAATTCAGACTTACAAAATTCCTTATGTCCAATCCCTCTTTAGGTCTGTCCCCACCTCCTCCCCACCGGAGAAGCTGTGCTGATGTTGGTTTCCTTTCCAGCATAGCTAATAAAGAGAAACCATTTTTAAAAGTCCAGGTCATTAAGCTGTCAGGAAATCTATAAGAGGCATCTTTTCTTGTAGATCAGATTTGAGAAGAATTAGAACTGAAACCTTCATAATGACTTTTTAAGTCTCTGAGTAGTTTAAACAAAAAAAAAGAGAGAGAGTCTTTTCAGGCACCAGCATGAAAACTCCTAACATTTTTTGCATCACTGTGTAGAATACTGTAACTATCAAAATAATTCAAGTAGTGGAGGATATTAAAATTACCAGAAAACCTTATCTGAACAAACGGTCTAACATGTTTTATAAAAGATGTATTAATCTCATCTCACAAGAGCTGTCACTGTTACAACTAACCCTGGAGCTGTAAAATGAGCTGTAAAATGGATTTGATTCTAGAATATTACAAGTTCTGTCATTATGGGAAAGATTAACGATATAGCCTGATGAAAGTCTACTGCTCTTAGTGATGCAAGTATGCCTAAGACAAGAAATGCTTTTGTAATTATAGCTGTCTTAGTAGAAATAAAAGGGCAAAAAGGGAGCACATTGGAATAATTATGAGTAATAGAGAAGCAAATGCTTTGAGCAAGGTAGTAGTGAGATAATTTAATGAGGATGGGTTATAGAAAGGGTTAAGTTCAAAATAAGGTAGCAGCTTTAATGATGGAATAAAGTTATAATGCATTTCTATCCAGCTGAGTGGTAAGCTAGAGCATTGCATGATCTGTGAAATTTCTCTTCAGAGCTCTTAGGAAGATTATTGTACGGGATTCTGTATATGCTCTATTGCCGCCCAAGACTTTGGGACACGAACGTGAAAGTATTTGTGCTTGTGGACAACAGGCTGTGCATCACATTCTGGGCCTTTGGGAGAGATGTTATTTCCTACCTAGTTTCCGTACAGGCTGTAGTGTAGTTGTGCATACATTACCTATATGAGACTTCCTGATATTTGTGTTGGTTTTGTTTACGTCGAGTACTTCAGCATTTGTCATTTATCTTTGTATGTCTAATGTGGATAATTTTTAACCAGCCAGCTAAGTGAGTACCTCGTTATTCATTTATTTACAGTGGTGTAAATCAGGAATGCAGCTCTGGAAAATGGTTTAGGCAGTCGTCAAATGGGGGTCTAATTAAATGGGCACTGGATTCCCAAACAACCTGCACCCCTGAAACAGATGGGAACTTTGCCTTTGACTTCAGCACCAGCAAGGACATCAGCTTCAACAGTTGCTGGTGGATGTTGCAATACATCCTAGGGACTTTGGTTGGGGCCTGGAAACTGCCCCCATTAAACAGTAATCTCTGTAACACAGTTTGGGTTCCCCAAACCTGAAATTCGGCTTTCATTTATGCACCTGTACAGCCCATTGGCTTCCCCAGYTGTAGGAGGGATTTGTCTGGAAGCRGACATGTCCCTTGAATGAGACAGAGCCACAGGGCACCAGAACTTGTGAATGGACTCATGCCACCCACGCAGGGGTCGAACCGTCAGGGCCTAAATTAGCGGTCAACCTGGGCTCCCTCTCCAGTCAGTGGAAGGGAGGGCAACTCTGCGGGGTAAGTTAACCAACCTGAATTTTTGGTTAACAGTTACCTCTCTTACCATTCAACACTGAACCTGGTTAAGGTAACCAAACTCCTAATCAACATCATGAAGTCAAATACCTAAGGTTAGATGGAAGCAACCCAGGCAAACTAAAAATCTGAAAATCACTTCTGTAAGAAAGTGTGAATGGATATTAGCTCTCAGCATCTCCCCATATTCCATTCTCTAGTTTGGCCTGTGGCAAAAAAGCAAAAAACTCACAAGAGCTGTCAACTGATATTCAGTTTTCCCATTATTAGGAAATTAAGCTGATTATTAAACAGAAATCAGCTTAAAATTAAGAAAGTAATTAATTATTGATTTTTTTTCCCCTTGGATATGGGGAAAGTATCTTCCCTGGTACCCTTCAGAAGAGTCATGAAAAAACCACTCTGCAACGAGGATATAACATGTCAGGTTATTTTCAAGTGCCAGCCTCCGTTCAGCCTCTCATGGGAAGGCCCAGTGACAGGGAGGATRGATCAAAATGAAATGTGTTTGGGACGACAGTAGGAGACTGGATTAGGCAGGGAGTGGAAAAAGCTGGGGAAACAGTAACTGCGCAAGATCGAGAATGGAGATCAAGAGGCAGAAGCAGGGGATTTGAGATCTGAGTTTTATACGTACTTGTACTGGGGAAAAGAAAAAACCTGCAAACCAATGAAAAGCATTTAAAATTATTTTCCTGTATTATTTGAAATTGCAAGTCAAAATTCACCATCTGAGTTGTTACTGCTATTTCTTCTCTAATTTTATTTCTTCAGCTCCARTTAGGGAGACTCATTACAAACCAGTTATGAAGGAGGAACAGAGAACTAGGTACCTCTAGAACTCRACTATTAAAAAATCAGTGCTACAACTTAATAAAGCTTGTGGATGTTTTACCAAAGTTTCGGTTTCTCATTTGCTTTAAATTAGAAAGACAGGGAGGAGTAGGATTAAATACCAAATGCTGTTATCTCCTCTTAACATATAAATCGCATTCATATGCCTTTTCCTCTAATTGGATTTTTGCTTCTTTATTTAGATGTCTTGATAAAATGAAACAGGTCCTTAAAAAACAGCATTTTCTTAAGAAATACAGCATTGTTTTCCTCTTGCTGGCTTTTTTCCCTTTGCTGTCTGTGTTTGTCTGGGGTTATGTCGCTGTGGTTGGTGTGATGATGGGGTTCATTCATCTTCGTACACTCGGGTACGTACACACGAGTTACGAGTGAGGAAACCTCAAGTGTGTGGTGGGATGGAAAAATGTAATAGCCAAAAATCTTCCATGATCAGGTCCAATGATGCAATTTTGGTTTTGCTTTTGAAGGTGGTGAGATGATCATGTATTTGAGAACATAAACACATTCTCGCTCTAGCACGCACAGATCATAACAGCGAATCCTAGAGGAGGGTTCCTCGCCCGAGGACATGTTCCCAGGTCATGGCTCTGCAAAAGAGTAATTCTTGCTTGAGCAACTGGTGTTGCATCAAAACACAGCAGTGCTATTGCATGCCATGATAGTTTGATAAAACCACTACTAGTTGAAATTAYGCCTCTGTTCTCTTTTGAAGAGCTTCAATCCAATCATCAACTGAACTTTACTAAAACTAACTTTCTGTTGCCTGCAGCCTGCTACTTCATGTCCTTACCACTGTCTGAAGTGTCTGAGAACCTTCTAACCAGATCTTTCCTCTCTCACTCATATTCTTGGAAAGAACATCACTATCCCATCACTGTCCCTCTTCCTCAGGATAATAAGGACGTTCACAAGAATGGGACACTTTCACATAAACCTCTCTACTAAAGGGACCTTTAGTACTTTTACTTTGTTACATCTACTTCTAAATTCAGAAGAGAGTTTTATGTTACAAAGTTTTTCTTTTTCCTTTTAGTTTTTCTGTGACGATGTGTGGTAAATGGACTTTTTTTTTTTTTTTTTCTTTTTTTTTTTCTTTTTCCTTTTAGTTTTTCTGTGACGATGTGTGGTAAATGGACTTTTTTTTTTTTTTTTTCCTTTTTGGAATATTTGGGAAGCCACTGGTCACATTGCAAAAGAAAAATGAGGTTAGAACAGTTGTTAAGGGATTTATGGAAAAAAGTAGTATACTACATTGTCTGAATGTAATCTTAATCTAGAAAGTGGAACTAACTATGGAATAAGTGTGAACACATATATTCACGTGTGCACACTGAGTATGTTAGGGAGGGGATGAAAGTTGGACTGACTTTTTTTCCTGCTAGTCTGCCTTCCCAATCTCACATGTGCATGTGAATTTTCTTGAACATAAGACAGGTCTGGRCCCCATCGGTTTCTCTGGATTTTGCCGCTTGTTTACGTGAGTCTGGGATTTCAGCTGGGAGAGTCTATTTAAACAGCAGGTCAGTTAATACAGCAAGTCTGGGTTACTTTAAAATTAGTCCTTCTTAGAGAGCCACACTTGATTTTCAGTCTTCTGCAGACCAGCCAAACTCACGGGTGGATTTGGCTGGAGAGGCGTGGGGAATGTCAGAGGTGGAAGAGCATGCAGGCACTCCGAGGAGAGGTGAGGACACACACGYGCCTCTGAACCGGGAGACAAAAGGTGATTTTTTTTCCCACGCATGTTATTCAATCAGAGAGGACTAGAGGGAGAGAATATTGGGGTGAAGYTGTATCTTGAATCAGTGACTACTGAGAACAGTTTAATAACGTCCCTGCGGTCGCTTGTTTCTGTAGCCCATCCAGGCCGGCGTCTGGCAGCGGGGCTGTGATCTCTCAGAGCTTGCAGTCATCACGTCGGAGTTCAGCGTCGCGATCTGTATCGATGTTAGCAGGGATCACACAGCTTAAGAGCTGAGGCAGCGATGGAGAAGTGAAGGAGTGTCGTGTTGCTGAGTGCATTGCTTGCCAGTTCTTGACAGTAAGTTTTTGTTTTTGTTTTTTTTTTTTTGTAATTGTCAGCTGTGACAGCGCTGCTGCCGAAGGCTCATCCTGGCGCTAGAATTAGGGCACTAGATTCAGTCATAGTTGTTGATCTGCTAGGTCCAAGAGCAGAATGGAAATGTGAAATCTTAATAACAAAAAATACCAGAGTTAATGAGAAACCTAGGAATTATCCATATACAATATGCAAAATAATGCAGAATTATGGTGAAATAGCTCTTTCTGCAATTTCTGGTTCATAATTCTTAGCGTAAGTAACTTTTGTTAGTATGGGCAAGAAGCCTATGGTTTTGCTTCTTGGCTGGGGAGAGGGAGCAGAGAATATTTCTCTTTGGGACCAGAAATGCATTATGTGACCTAACATGAGATGTGTGTGAAGACAGGATGATTAAATACAGTGAAATTCTTATACTGTAGGTCTTAATCTGACTACTAACTACTACTAGGTTTTTGGGACGTGGGAAGCTCTGACAGATATTAGTATGTACTAAGGGTTTTTCAGAGGTAGGGAGAACACTGGTGCTGCTGTGGTAATTTGCACACAGTATAGGGTGTAATGGACTTTGGTTATGTATACACCTAATTCCCTCTCTGTGATGGACTGTGATCTGATCTACATTCATAATCCTTTTGTAATGCAGTGTGTGGTTGCTGAAGGTTAATTGATAGCAATTGACTATTAAGGTATTTTGCTATTGAAAACAGGTGGCCCTTATTTGGAATGGACGCTGTACAGAAGACTATGAAAACGGCTAAGTAAAGATAAGGTTTATATTTGGAGATGGATGATTTAAAGTGTATGCAGAGGTGCAACCTGTTTACTAAGGAGGGGTGTGTCATCTTCAGAAGCCTAGATGTCCTGGGTTTTCTGGCAGGCTTTTCAAGGTTGTTTAAAGGACAATGTTACCTGAGAAAGAATTGTCATTGGTGACCACAGAAATGCAGAAAAGTAATAGGGACCATATTAAAAATTGACATTAAAGAAATGAAACTAACCCAAGCCATGTATAAACCACACTGATTARATGTTCTGTTTCTTTCTACGCCTGCTACCCTGTCAGGATGATGTCTATGTGAACTGTAGGACTGTCAGAAGAAAAAGAGTGTATCTCCATACGTCTGATGAACAAACTTGAGTCAGACTCTTGGATTGCTGTAGACCAAGCTGGTGCTGCTGTTTAAAACAGCCCTATCTAAAATACAGCCCACACATAACTTTATCTTATTGCCCTCGGCACCAGCATCTTAACTTGCTACTTAATGTTTTAAGCTATGAGGTTTATTTTAGAACCAGGTGGACAATTAGTCTGAGTGTTTAATTATTGTAATGAAGCGATTTGTATGTGCTAGCCAAATTACTTTAAACCCTAAGTGCTTTTATTCTTTGGATCAATGTTTGGTGTTGAATAATTATTTGGATATACTTCATTTTAGGTATCATGCTCTTAAACCYTTCAGATTTTTGTTTTCATGGTACCTTATATCTTTGACTGTACGTAATATACACTTTCCAGACATTAATTTTATCTAGACAGCAATTCCTTACATATTTGAAACATTTGACACAAACTTAAGTGTTATGTTTATGTGCATGAGTGATTAATTTATATTTTCTGACTATAAGGAACTTCTGATTTTTAAATATAAATAATAGTAATTTAATTAATTCAAAATCTTCATCCTAAATAATATAAAGTCAGGGGAACATGTCTCTATACAAGGCAAAAGATATAAATTAGGGAAGGGAGAAAAATAAAATACCTTTTTTTGCATTTGTGAGCTTTTTGTAACTCCTTCAGAGGACCTTACAGGATTGCTTCATGAAAATATTCTCTGTAAATCATTTTGATCTTGAACGTGCATGTGGTTTTGCATTAACACACAAGGTCTAACTTTATCAGGAAAGCAATCAGCCTCTTTTCAGCTGTGGCTCATAGGTAGACATTTGCATTGGAAAYGATTTGGGGCGTACACGTTGGAAAACGATAGCTAAATTCACTAGGGTTCAGCACATGTGCAAAGGCACACCACCCTGGGCTGAGACACTCCAGAGCCCACTGTGGGAGATGGTAGCTTAATGTGGAAAAGCACAATATTGCTGGTGCTCATCTCATCGTGCTGCTGGCCAAAGTTGCATCTGCTAGGGACTGCAGTGCCTGTGCTAGTATCAGCATCRTCTTACTCTACCCGGAGCAGAGATACAGGAAAAAAAATTATTGAATTAAACCCCCAACACAAAAGCAATCACATCATAAATAAAGATCCCTCAAATATATTATGCATGGACTAATTAAACTGTGACCTGGAATTAACATGCAGAGGACTTGAGTATATCACATGCTGTACACTATTCACCAGTGGTATATAAGGGCAAATATTATTAGAGTAGCACCATGTTAATCTTATTAATTCATGCCTTGTTTAACTAAGGAAGGGCCTCCACTCCAGAAGCAGCTGTAGTTCCATCAAAATGCATGTGAATAACCAGTGAAGTGTTGTGTGGTCACTGGGATATTAAAACTTTGACAGTTCAGCTTTACATTTCTGTTATCATCATTGACATCTGAGCAAGTGATAGTTAAGGTTTTGTTAATGGGACAATTGAAACAACCTCTGCCTCGGGGAACCAGCCTGCRTAGAGGATTTAGAGTTCTCTGCAGGGAGCGGTACGACCCTCTTGCGCGCTAGGCACCGTTGCTGTAATGCTACCGCTCGGAGGGGTTTTCGGCTCGGATCTGGCTGGGAACGGTGGCCAGGATCCACCCCGTTAACTTAGACCCCGCGGCCTCTGTGCAGCCCTGCAAGCACAGAGCTTCGAGCTGTCTGCACAGCCAGCGTCTACTCAATAAGCGGATATAATTTTTCTCCCAACAGGTCCCAACAGCRCTGGAAATAGGCAAAAATGAATGAATATACGTTTGTCTGCTTGGCTCTGCCTTGCTCTCTGCAGATGCACCCACCAGAAATGCTCTTCGGGGGAAGCTGCACCATGCTACRGCTCCGGGTGCTCCGATAAGTGCAGCAGCACTGACAGTTAGATAATTTGCTTTTGGATAGTTTGGTCGTGTCTCATTCCTTCTAGGATACTTAACATTTTTKTGAATTGCTTCCATCATTTTTGTTCTCCACATTTTGGGTTGCAAGAAATATATGTAAGAAAAGGCACAAAATTAATTTTCAGAGACTTTTCAGAGCAGAAATTTGCAGATGAACTCTAAATGGCGCCTAACACTGCAGGTCCCTTGAAGTAACTGAACACCTAATCGCTCTAAATAAAACTAATTGCTACTAAGCAATACTATACTGAAATATCACACTGTTATAAATTGATATGTAAACTTTGGTTGTGCCAACAACAGCTGCTTTATTAGAGTTATTGTGACCATCCATCAGGGCTCAATGTCTTAACTCTCTTCATGGATCATTTTTCCCTGGTCAATCCAGTTGAAAATCTCTGCCCTAGCTAGCAGCTAGTGCTTTGTTTTTTGAAAAACTTAGGTGCGTTTTCCTTTCTTTCCCACGTTTCATTTTTTTCTTTTTTAGGAGAATGCTTTAAGGACAGGCTTTTTCAAGCCTTTCTGGTTCAGGTAGGGTAGGGAAAGATAGAGAACAGTATTTGATTAAACAATTGATTAGTTCTGGCACTAGTAAACCCCAATATGTTTTAGTAAAAATTTCAAATTTTTTTGAAACTTAGAAAGGTTGGGAGTTTTTGACTGATAGGTCTGATATCTCAATTTTCAGTTGCTGCTTTTTCTCTAAAGCCTGGCATTTGACAGAAAATTCTTACCCAAAGCCCTGAGACTGTGGTGTGAGTTCAACCCTCGTTTGACTTCGATCTTCTGTAATCACAACTGCTGCTAGTGCTTGCATTGCTCAAATGCCTCTGGGTAAATTTTAAAGTTTCAGATACCCTTTGCTTCGCTTCTTGGGTCACTAAGCATGTCTGGCCATTTGGTTTATTTTATTTCTAATCTTTTTTAGGGTAAACGTAAAAGATGGTAACTTGCCCATTTCTGGGCTTTTTTTTTTTAAGATTGGAGGCTAGCCAGCACAGTGAAGACTAGTCCCTGATGCTGGCACTGCTTATAAACTCCCCAAGAGATGCACAGTTGACTCTGTTTCAGTTCACTTTATTCAAGTTTCATTGACTAGGATTTCATTTTTAGAACGTACCCCTGTACTTTCTAACCTGCAGCTTCAGTGAAGATTGCACTGTTGAACACAGTGCTAAGAAATACTTCGGGGAAATTCATCAAGGAGGTAAGGTCCAGACCGATCTAAGTTATTATTCTGTGCCCTGGAAATGGAGTTCGTCCGCACGTTTATTAAATAAACTAACCGAGCTGTGAATCAGGGCCGCTGCGCCCACCACGCTGACCGTACTGTGGTGCTGAGCGAGGTCTCGTGGCCTTCCTAGCCGGCTTCGGGGCGTGYGACGGCCTCATGATTTGGCGGGTGGTTTGGGCTGGTTACCTGGTTTTGCTTTTTAGCACTGTGCCTCTCCTGGTGAGAGGGGAGTTACACGGAGGCCTACTATGAATTTCACGCATCTCTGGTGGGATTGTTTAGGCCTCTGATCGGTTCTCCATCTTAAGGTATTTGTTGGCGTTTCTTCTCGGGTAAGCCAGATTTTGCTCTGAAGTGCTGTTGTAACCTTTCCCCCTTTCCACTGTTGTTGCTTCTGCTTTTTTTGGAACATGCAGCTCCCAGGAAATCTCTTTGAAATCTTGCAGTGCTGCTGCATGTGTTTTCGTCTATTCTGGTTTGCAGTTTCTGTGCTCCGCGCTACCTTTCCGTTCATACGTTTCAAGATTGTTAGAACTTTTTGTGAAGAGAGCGAGCTCTTACAGAGCGCGCAGGGGGCGTTCGCGTACGCAAAGAAAACTCGTGGTTTCACAAGATCAGTGGATTCTGAGGTATCCTTTTTTCAAGGCGTTTTCAGAGGACTAACAGGTTAATGTTGAGATAGTGATGGTGGACATAACATAATTGTCAGGAACTGCAGATRTGCCTAAATCCTCTCATGTTGTTAGGAGATTCYTGCTTTTTTTTCTCTTCYYCTTYYYYCYCCCCATCTYCCCCTCCCAAAATATTCTTATCCAATAAATGCTCAAACATGTAGTTTAGATTGTGGGCTTTCAGTATGTGAGCATGCACTGGTGGTGGGGTTTCTGTATAATAACTTGATAAACCTGTCAGGATTTTACTAGCAATGCATAATAAATGTGGTTTTATAGAAGATATTCCTTTTCCAATAGTGGCTATTGGATCTTTAGCAGGTTAGGAATATTAATTCTGCTATAATTCTCTTTCTGTCTTTTCTCCTCACCTTTTCTATTCCTCTTGATTGATTAAGGGCTTCAGTGGATTGTATCTATCGTATCTTTCAGCCTTTAGGTAGGAAGAAAATGCTGATTATAGATGAGTGGTTTCTTGTATATATGGATTTGTTTTCTATTTTTGATAAAATTAAACTAGTCAGATTATACATCTTCTGTGCTTATTAGAATACAGTTCAGTAAGTAAAAATACATGGTAACTGACCSAGGCTGTTTTTGTGTTACATTACTTAGTCCAAAGCCACCAGTCCAGAGGTATACCTCTCCCTTCAACCTGTTTTGTTTCCAGGGGCAAACATCATCATACGGGAGACTTTTGGARGCTCTTTGTGCAGAGGGCTGCATTCCTCCAAACATCTCTAGTGACGTGGCTGGAGGGATCAGCTAGAAAGCCACAACTCATTTACCCCAAAGACCTTCAATAACACAAGAGCATGCATTTCCTGAAAGCCTCTGCTACAGTAATCTTCTAAAGAGGATTATGCATTTTAAACAGCCAATTAGGTGCAATTAGAAAGAAAACCTCCAACCTTCACGATCATGGGAGAGAAGGAATGTGGGCTAACTGACAGCTGTTAAATGGAGGAACAAAGTACCAAAAATGGTCAACAAGTTGAGAAAAGAAATGACTCATAGAGTAAGAGGAAAAAAATGACTTGTCTAAGGTCGCAGCATCGAGTCAGTGGCAGAACCGTGCAGTCCCAGACCAGAGCATTAAACTCTTCTGCCTTGCCTTAAATCAAAGGAAAAACACTTATTTTGCTGGGCAAATGGAACTCTTTACTACTGAGAGCTATGGGAGCCTTTTAAGTCATGCATTAACAATTAGCAAAACATATATATATATGTATATATATATATATTTAAATCTTTCTGCCCTTTTAACTATGACTTTTGTAATATCTCTTTTTAAGTGTTCGCTTTGTGCAGCASTATGAAAGTTGTGAAGTACTAGGCAAAGAGAACAACATTTTGCAACTCCCCCTTCTCACCTTGGTTACTATCGAATGACATGCAAATTCTCTCTCAAATTCTCTCTCAGAACAAAATCCTGCACACAAACCRTTTGGAGAGCCCTCCGTGGGTATTTATAGTTACTATTTATCATTTTATTTGCATCCAGGATACTAACTGTTCAAATGTTTATCTTTAAGTGCATTGATCAGGTACTAGTGAAAGTTTTAATTTGAAAGGTAAAGTTTCTATATTTTTCCGATTAAGCTGTGAATAGAGAATACACCTACRGCTGAAATTGTATCTGTGTGTAGCGTTAGTTGGTCCTTTCAATAATTTAACTAAGTACGTAAAGAACAGCATATTTTTTGCAAAGAAAATTTTTCAGTCTTTTCTATATTGTTTGATAAGTAGCACGTGGTATTATAGTTAGTATTTGATTTTCTTTTATTTTTATGGAAGCTAATTTCAGATTGGGATAGAGCAAAAATTATTCCTACTGCTGTTTGGCTGCTTTACAAGCAGTAGGGATATTGTCTTTCACTTTGTCTCCGAAGACCTTGACTGTTTCAGCTGTGTATGTAATACTGCTTTCATGTGATATTGCAACTAATCTTTATTTTCTCTCCTCTTTACCAAAAAATAACTTTTGATTTGAGGAATTTGCATAGAACTGCATGGTCTKGCCCTGATAGACAGTCTCCAGGATTAGGTCTCCTCTGGAAGCCAGAGTCCACAGCTATCTTTTTTGTAACTTGTTTTAGGTTTCATTTTATTTTTAGACAATTCATGCATCCACAATTTWGGGTGAATTTATAGCTCCTAGATATTACCAGGATTTTGCTTTTCCTAAAGTAAAGTGTTTGAAAACTGTATGAACTGCAAATAGACCAAGCAAGGAAAGCTATGCAAATGTGGTTWGTCAGATGCCTTTAAAGTTAATCATGCTGAAATGTACAATTGAAAAAAACTGGGTTCAGTAATCACCCAGGAGAAAGCTTATGTGTAATAAATAATGTCTTTAATCATAGAAATTTAATTTCTAGAACATGCTGTACTGTTCACCTTTCCATTGAGAAAACTGTAAATTAAATTTGGGTCTCTGCTGAAGTCATGGTTGACAGAGGTGATCCTCTGAAATCCATTCAAGGTACTTTTTTCCCCTTTTTCTGAGTAAATGTAAGCCTGATTGCTAATGCAGACTTCAATGGCAAACATCTTTTTTCTAAATAAATCCCACACTGGATTTCTGCACCTCTTCTCTCTTGCTATGTTTCAACTTACATGATTTTATTACTAAAGCAGCACATGTATGGTAAAATGCTAGGATGAAAGTCTATTAACTGAGGTTCTTCAGCGCCGGCTGTCGTATCCCAGAGAGTGAGCTAATGTCAGATGTAGCAAATACTCTTTGTATTGCTTGTTATTTCTGAGTGGTGTCTTAACAGTGAATATGCAAGTAGGCACGTATTTTTGCCACACTTACCATTTGCGTCTGTGCGTGTTGGCCATGAATTTTGAGCTCTGAAGGACTCTGCTGGGGCCACAGCCACGCAAGCTGCCCATGCCGGCTTGGAGCAGCACTGCGGTGACTTTAGTCTGCTGCTTCACTCCACTCTCATCAACTCTGTTTTGCCACTGTGCTGTGGATTTGGCCAGAGTGAAATTATTCTGTGCCACCTTCTGACCTCAGCTGACCCGATATAAATTGGGAGAAATTCCCCTGAACTGCATGCAGTCTTTCTGCTTTACCTAGCAGGTACAAGTGAGACCCGCATCCAGCGTAAGCGAAAGGTATGCAACTGAGAAACCTCTTAATGTTTGTGAAATAGTCAGGAATGCGTTATCATTTTGTAATAATTATTTTATTACTGAATAAAATTAGTTTTTAATTAATTTGACTAAATCCTGTTGAGTACAAAGTATATTCTGTGCTCCATAAAACTGAGGTACCAGACTTTGGAGTTTGGGTATTTGTCGATATCTGTGATGGATTTTCTCTTTTTTGTTTAGAGCACAAACCATACATATTACGTGTTAGCTTAGAGTGCTGTTTTTCCACAATGCAGTAAGGATCTCCTACTCTGTGATCTCTTACAAAGAAAATGTATAAGAAAAACAAGTTGAAAAGTTGCATGCCAAATATATATATATATATACATACATGTATATATTGTTCATGAACTTCTGTATTTATGCAGCAGCAATTGCTGGAGTTATACGTAATTGAGAATTTTAATCTTAAGTGAAACATAACTGACTTCTGTTTCATTCCTGGCCAATAGATGAGCTCAGGATATACACAAGTGTGATGAACCCACGGGATTTACACAGCATCATAAAAGCATTTTATCRTGCACTCCAATGCTGTCATCCACAGCTAGCCAACAAATACGATAGGTTTTTAATGTAATTCACCGCGTCCCTGCCAGTGCTCCTGGCCTGTTACTTCATCTTGCTTTGGGCCAAGCACTTGTTTTCCCCAGACGGCCGTCGCGGAGCTGCTGACGGCCCTTCTGACGGAGGAAGTGTAGCGCGGCGATCTTGCGGGCGGTGTAGTCCTACCGACAAAGCAAGAGCTGCTGGCACCGCGGTGCGAAAGCGCCCGGTCAGGCGTTGCGCGGTGTCTGTGTCCTCGGCACGTCTGGGCCGCGGTGAGTCGCGGCACATGCTTGTGGACGTCCTCCTGCCTCTCGCTGCAGGGTAGGATTTCTCGGAGTTGAAACCGGGGAGGCAGAAAAGAGGTAAAAAGCCAAGGGTGACATCACTGGCAACTGGTAGCGCTCGTGGAATCGTAAATAACATTTCGTAGACTTGGATGGAAAAGAAATCCCGCAGAAGATGTGCGATGGAAACTGAGCTCCAACAGGGCTGCTAGTACCGGGGAAGCCGATCTTCCCCGAGCACGTCAAACGTGCTTGCGTTAGTCAGCAAGCCAAGCGTTTTCCACCTTTTCCTATTGTATCCGTTGAGCGGGGGCGGGTTAGGAAGCAAGTAAGGGCCCTTTTCTCTACCTCGGGAAAGGCGCCGGCGCTGCTGCCCGCGGGAGGCTGCAGGACGCAGCGTGGGCTGCTCGGCCGTGTAGCTCGGAGGCGCCGCGGGCTCGCCTTGGGACGGGGCGGCAGCTCGGGCAGCCCGCTCCGTTTTAGGGAAACGAGATGCAGCTGTCAGGCTCCTGGCAGCCTGGTAAAGCAGCCTTTGCCTACAGGGTCTGGATGCCCCTGATTTGTAGCTTAGGTGCCAACATTTATTTTATTACRTACTTGTTTTTATAAAGCAATCTATTTTAAGTGAGTTGCTTTAAGATAGCATGATCAATTATTTTAAAAGGAGAARTAGGTGCAGYTTGTGCTTTTTTTTYCTTCTGATTTTGTCTGATCCATTAATGTCCCAACAATAATTATAATGKCCCACCTGGATGCAACCCTGTCTAACATGCTMTAGGTAACCCTGCTGAGCRGGGAGGTTGGACTAGATGATCTCCAGAGGTCCCTTCCAACCTTACTGATTCTGTGATTCTGTGATAATTAATTTAAAGTCATTCCATTTGTCCTCAGTTACTGGCCAAYTGAGCAGGAAATACCCATGGCTGTTGAGGTCTTCCACTAAAGGTCAAAAAGTCACTTTGGCACAAGTCACGAGTGGTCCTCCCTCTGGTAATCTGCCCACCACCGTCATTAGRAAGTTTAAACCGTGGTCATCGGTGCCCGTGGCAGCTCTGAGTAAGCGCARTTATTTCAACAGTGTTATTTCAAGTGGGATGAATCTTGGTGCCTGAGTTCAAATTGGGTTTAAAACACAAAAACATAAAAATCAAGTAACCCTTCCACTTCCTGATTCTTCATCTTCCAAACTGCTCCCGGTTTTTCCAATCTCCAGCCACTGCTTCCATGCTTAATAGTGAAAGAACCTTAAAAATGGCTTTATCTGACCTCAGACACTGTTGTGGTGAACTTGGTGTATCTTCTAGTTGTAAACAAAAAAAAAAGGTCATGTAAAYTTGCAGCATGGGAAGCAGCTCCAGGAGTTTCCTCCTAATATTGCTTTTTCCTCTGCTCTTCAAAGAGGAGAGTTTTCACCTTGAACTGCTCTTTTTCGAGGAGGATGTTTAGGGTGGTAGAAGCAAGAAAAAACATAAAATGTGACTGAGCAAACGAGACAGTAAATACGTGGACAGCCAAGACGATAATCAGGTTCAGAAGAATATTAACTAACTAAAAATTCTGTCTGTATCAGAGGTGAGGTAGGGAATGTAACCCTGGAGATCACTCTCTAGGTCTTTCTGTACTTGCTAAATATCCCTTTCTTTTYTCTTAATTTTAACCTATAATTTGGACTGTCTTGTGTATAGTATTCATCACTCAAATTCACAAGTTTCAGGGGAAGTCTTACTTAGAAGCATTTATGTGAAATATATTCCTCTTTTTCTCTCCAGTTGTCTCTTATGGGCAGGAGAATGGTGAGATGGTTTTACCATACTGATTTTATAAAACACAAGTTTCAACATAGTAACCTAAAGGAAGCTCACAGAGTAGTTGTAGACATGCAAATTTTTAAATTTAGATCAATTCCTGCTGAAAATGAAACAGTTCAGCTGCTTTTTTTTTTCTTTCTTTTCCTTCTGGGTGGATTTTTCTTTGCTTTTGGATGGATTGCTTGATTTATGAAAATATATTGGCAAATGAATTGCACAAACAAAGCCATTTTATACTGGATACATTGTATTTTGAGACTTTTTTCCTAAGGAAATGTACTTGTTCCTGAAATGTGTAAGCAAGCCAGCARCTGGTACTCACAACATTTATTTTAAGCAACGTACTCTTTCTTCAAAACTATAAGACCCACTTGTGGGGTTGCTGCAGAGGATCTCAGCAGAATTTTTTCTGCTATTTTTGAAATAGGGGAACCCAAACTGTTTTTTCCTTATTCTAATTCTAATGCAGTTCACAGCTTTGAAGTGTGACAAGGGTGACACATAATTGCTTCTTAATTCCTCTCTCCCATGACTTACAATGCAATGCCCTTTGGCCAAAAAAAAAAAAAAAAAAAAAAGTAGGCTTGAGATTTTACCTTGCAAAATTGCGACTAATGTAAGACTGGAGATGTTTCTATTCATAGAATATCTAAATAAGAGTGGGATTGTTTTGGAAGTGTCATCCTCAGGGAGCTCAAGGCTGGACTGTAATATAAGCCCTTTTATTTTACCTGATGACTTATATAAATGTAATGCCACGAACAGCGGAAGCATTACACATATCATTTGGTCCTGAAGATTGGCAAATATCACCTGAAATTCATGTTACATGAACATCATGCTCCTAAGTTTTGAATTTTGAAAAGTCTGTTGTTCCTGGGTGGCCACTGTAGAGATAGCTTCAAGCATACAAAATATAAAAAGTATGCATGAAATATGCCAGTATATTAAATTAACATCCTGCAAAAGCTCCCTTTTTAAAATCCAGATGCTTATATTGCTTTTGACAGACTCTAGGCGGTAAAGTTTTAACTTTAAAGAAGGGGCTTTCTGTTTCTGTTTTCAAGTTAAAAATAATGAAAGGAAAACACACTGAAATTCCCACATTATTAAATAAAACATTTAAATGGCATGGGGCCAATCATTGTCACGCCATGAACAAATGCCTTACGGTAATATGTTCCATAACTGTTTGCTAAAAACTACCAATTTTAACACATTTGCACATGATTAGACACAATAAAAAGTTACTTATTGAAGCCAGTGTCACACTAGYGTTACTCACGCCCAGGGGAAGGGAAAGCTCCTTGCAAACCTGGATGAGAGAAGCGGTGTGAAATAGGTTCCATGCTGCGAAAACAGGTCGTAAGGAGAGTCGCCAAGTGAGCGACTCTGTTCGTATGGTCAGGAGTTCATAACGCTGCCACCGCGTGCCTGCGCCGGTGGGGAGCAGGAGGGAAAGGCTCCGCAACGGCGAAGACTTGGCTAAATGACTGGCAGGCTCGAGCAGCAGCTATCCGAGAACCACGGTTGAAACGTTGTTTTGAAGCACCTATTCTTATCGAAGACCGGTTCACCGAAATGATGCATTTTAAAATGGTCTGGCTTGAACGTTGTTCTGGTAAGATTTCTGGCTGCACTCCTGTTTTTCTTAAAAATCAAGAAAACGGCTTCGTAGCTGTTATGTCACTGTACCTGAACAACCAAGATGTGACCGGCAAGAAATGGATCTCTTTATTGTGCTGGAAGAAGTTCAGCTTTGCCACTTATACTTTGCCACCTGAAGCAGTGGAATAGCGTTTTTATTATTTCAGAACAGTCTATTCGGTGTGTAATTCCTCTGTGTAAATTCATTCGAAACRCACATCCATTCTGTATAAGTTCATTTAGATTTCAAATACTTCCGCTGAAGGAAACAACATTTAGGCCTGGTGATGCCCTTGAATAAACCCCACAGATCACCTCAATTTCGTTTTATTTTTCTCTATCAGGGCCTTTGGAKTAGGAGGCCACTGATACGTTTCAGTTTTCCAGAAAGCATGGCACTTCATCTGCTCCATGTTCCTCTGAGGAGAGTTATCAAAACAGTTAATTAAAAGTAGGTGTAATCTCCACAAACATCTGGGAACAAGTAAGAAAAAAAGATAAATCTGCAGGGGAAATTTTTGAGTATATGTTAATGGCAACATTAGCAGAGATAATTTGTGCTTTGCGGCATCTGCACATTTAGATTCACAAGGGAGTTTCTGGCTACTTGGGATTTTACGCATTTGTCAGCTTTTGTAAATCTGAGAAGCCCATGGAAACATTATATGACTTTGAGATGCACCCTTGAGAGTTTTGGACCCATAAAGTAATTCATGCATCGCAATTAGGGATAAACATCCATTTTGAAAAGAGAACCCCCTATATTTCTCCCTACCTCAGGAACTAAACCAAATGCAGACTATATCCAAGGCTATAAAATATTTCATTGTGACCTTCCTATCTCCAGAAGGTGACAGGCCGCTTCATCCCAGCTGCCTGCCACCCACTAGCTTTAGTTTTCTCCCTGTCCCTAGTATATATGTTATTCAAACTAGTCACAGTAATGAGCAGAATGAACTCCTGGGGTGGCAAAGGTGGATTTGATATGTGTGACCAGGGCAAGAAGAAACATTGAATTTGTTCTAGTACATGTCACTTGTGCGGTCTAGTAAAATAAGTCATCTTCATGGTGCTATTTGAACACTCCCCCCTAAAGATGCTGCCAGGATTTGGGAACAGCAGTTTCTCCCAAAGCACTTGCATGTTGCATAGGACAAGACACAYGGATTAGCAAAACCCTCTTCCCTGCCAAGGTAGCCAGCCCTTGGGACTGCCAGCACGAGGGCTGCTCTGCTTCCAGTTGCTGCGTAGGGTGAATTTTGTGCAGAACAGTGATGTTCTTCTGACCTGAGCACATGCAGCAGGAGAAACAACAGCAAAAAGTAAACAGAGCACTGAACTTAAAAAGATTAAATAGCTCTTCACAGTTCTTTACAGTTCTCTGTGTGGTGTAAAATACCGGCAGTAGTAAGGGCAGGCTATTTGTGCTCCTTTATCTAAAAAAGGTGGTAAGGGCATGGCAGGTSTGCAGTCTTGGCATTACTTTTTGCATTTCCCATTTTACACCTCTGTTCTATTTTAGTGTAAGAAAGAGAGTGTTTGGATTCATCTGTTTCTCAGGTGGCAGAAGGGCCGAGGAATCAATGTTTGGTGTCAGATGTATGAAGAGCAGGTGTTTGCTCTCATTTAACAGGAGTTAGCCTCACACAGCAAAATTTCATAGAAAGCATTTGACTTCTGGTGCCTTACGTGCAAAGGCAGCATGACCTATGCCAGAATCACACCTTCCATTTTCACAGGTCGCTTTGTTTAGAACCAGTTTAGGGGAGGGTTTATTGAAGGGGTTTGAATCTGAAAAGCTTTCCAAAACTGAGTGTGTGCAAACTCTTTCTCAGCATTCTTCTCATGTTTTTGTTTCAATTGGCAGCAGTGCATGACAAATCCAACTCTTTCCCCTTCATAACTCCAACACTGCACTTATTTCATAGTATTTCACTTAAAATGAGAATTTACCTCCCTCCCCATCACCTGCGTGACTTTTTCTCTCCAAAAGTTTTATGAAGCAGGATAATAGCATTATCCTCATTTTACAGAAAGGGAATCTGAGGCGCGGGAAGGAGAATAATCATGGTCACCCTAGAAGCCTGCCAGACTCTGTGCTCTAAGTAGCTTCTTTCAGCTGGGATGGTCCACGTGTAGTAATGTGTAGTAAGGTGTGAATTTAGTATTATGTTATCTGAAAGTTATTATGAGACACATACCTGGTAAGTACCTTCTTTACAGTGATTTCCCAAAGGTCTGTATGGGGCATGTTTTCTATTGAAAACTAGAAATCTCTCCTACCACAAAATGCAACTATATATGATATTAATGGCTGAAGGGTATGTTGAAGAAGTGAGTGTCACCAATAGGAATCAACCAACAAAAGTGATCCCATGTGTTTTCTAGTGATGCCAGAAAGTGGAGAAAACTGGGTGTGAATATTTTATCCACAGTCCCACTCATCTATTTATCACTTTGGACAACTGAAATGACAGTGTATTGAAGGTGAAATAAGACATTACTGGATTTAAGCTGCTTACAAGGAACTGCTGTGTTTGCTTGAAACTGTCTTTCAGCCCTCTCTTCCTTGAGGGGAAAATTCATTGCTGCTGAAGAGAAGTCTTCCACAGGGCTCAGCAGTTGGCAGTACTCAAAACCTCAAACTCACCCGTTCGTTATAGGTCTTCGGGAAACACTCTCCAGCATCTGGACCCCCTAAAGATATCCATCTGGAAAGCGGTGTCAGGAGTGTCTGCACTCCTTGTTTGTGGATCCTCTACTCCCACAGAGATAGGGGCCAGCTGAGCTTAACAGTAAAACAAAACAAAATTGTATTCAGCAACACTAAAAGTCAGCTTCAAAACAAAATTTCAGAAGCAAAACAGAAAGGAATTACAATCCTGGTAAGCTTATTAAGTAGATAACTGTCCTCAGGCTTAAGCCTTTTTTTCTCAGAACCATAGGTATAACCTGGCTTTCAGAAGTGGGATCCAGAATATGCAGTGGTACCTACCAGTGAATGCAGCCTCAGTCACGAATCTAAAACTCGCTGGAGGGATTCAGGTAGCTTGGAGTTCCCTCCCTACTTCCAGTTTTCCATCTCTTGTTTATCAGCACTGATTGCTAGTTATCTCCAGATAACTACTGCTCTTGCTTCTAAAAGCTGAGCGGGGAGGTGTCACATGAGATGAGAGAAAGGCGTTCTAGCATGAAAGTCATTTCAGGACAAGGATGGCTACAGCATTGAAATGCTTGCTGTCTAAGGACAGAAAATAAGGAAAATAATCTAAGAGATGACTCTTTCAATGAGGCATGACCCACTCCCATGAAGCACTATGGGCCAAATTCTTAACGACATTTTTCTTTTTTTTTTTTTTTTTTTTTTTTTTTTTTTTTTTTGCATAGCTGAGCCTCAGCCCCAAATGCTCAGATTTGAGGGCTTAATATCTCACAGGGCTGAGCACTAATTTGCTGTTTTTTCAATACCACATGACTTCCTTCTGTGCTTGCTCAAAGCTTTTTGCACCATTTTAGCACTTTCTGGGATGCAAGTCTCAGAATAAAAGCTATCAAGAGTTAGGTTTGAAAGTTGAAGCTGAGCTCTAATAGGACATAAATTAAACATAGTCTTGACAATAGGCAGAAATACAGATTATACTGCTATTAATGGTTTTCTAGCTRAAATATTTGTCACTGACCTTGATTCATAAACCCTATTGCAAGTTTCAGCTGATACGAACCTTTTGGATCAGCATCAAAACTCTAAGACTAGTTGGTTTGAGTTTCCTCTTAGAAATATCAAAGCCTTACAACTCAGGAAAACCTATGTTTAGCCTACTGTCCCAACACCAGGTTATTCTTAATCCTTTATGGATTAAGAGAGGCATAAACAGGAGGAGCATCCTCCTTCTCTTGTCCTTGGATCCTGTGCAAGGATTAGGTACTCTCGGTGAGCATACAAGTCCAACGGGAAGGAATTTGGCAAAGCACTGGAGACTTACAAAAGATGAGAAGGAGAGAGGTCTCCATTTTCATTGMRTGGGCTTTTCTTATGCATAGTGGTWGCCCTTCTAGTACCGCATTGTACCTAWGTAATTTAATGCACAGTAGGGAGCTGTAGTAGGCTTGGCAGTGATTTTGGATGCTGTTCTTTAGTCTTTTCTCAAGTCTTCAGGTGCTCTTGAAGAGCATCACAGGCGGAATTTTCCCAAAAGGTTTCATTTCTCTTCAGTAATTGTTTTTTGACCTTTACTGAGTTTGAAGAGAGTCTGAACCCGAGTAAGACTGAGTGAGTACTAGTCATTTTCTTGTGATCACCTTCAAACAACTCTGCAGTCAAGATAGCTAAAGACTAAAGTTATTCATGTGATACAGAATGATCTCTGATTCAGAAAGATGTCAGCTCAACGTGGAGAAGAGATGAATGATGAACATTCATCTGCTTGATGAATCAGCAAAACACTGATTGTTTTTTAACTAACCAGTTAAGTATGATGCTAAAGGCAGCTCTTATTAAGGATATGTGTGCGTGTGAGACTTCTTTAGTGGCGGAGTGAAAAGTACAGAAAAACACATCATCTCAAGTTAGTGGGAACAGCTGGAATCAGAGGAAGGTTTCTGTCTAAATAGCAGTCTAGATGTATGTACTTGATGTAAATATCTGATAGCTAGGCCTGATGAAATGGTTGTGAGGCACTGAATAATTTGTCCAGCCAGGAAACACTGCTTGTGTTGTAGTGGAAGAGTGGCTGCCCTGATACTGTCTGTCCTGCAACCTGGGACACACAGCTTCCTTGAGGCACCTGAGCCTTTGGCTCAGAAGTATCTCTCATTCAATAGGCTTGATGCAGCTTTCAGCATTTAAACTCTTTTGAGCTCAACTTGAAAGCACTGATAGTGTTTTGTAACCTCATTGTAGCTTTCCTGAAACCTCCATTGTCTCTTCTGCAAAATTACAAATCCCAAAACATCCATGTATAGACGTCCRTGATGTATTAATCACTCAGTGAGCTACTATTTCTGTAACAGTCTACAACACCTGTCATTATCACTCCTTGGTTCCTTCCCTTGGTCTTAAGGTAGGGCTCACTTATTAATACAGCTGAATTTATTTGAAAGGCTTGGAGAAGTTCACCTTGATACTGTCCATCTTTCTTTGACAGTTTATTGTAAAGAGACCATAGATTATTATAGCTGTACTTGAAGCTTATATATTTCRTATTTAGTTGTCCCCAGATTCTTGAAAAACCATCAGCTGGTRCAAGGTAATTTAGTTTGATTCAAATTTTCTTGTTCATGTTGAGGAGGAACTTACTGTGGAAATAATTTCTATTTTTAGTTGAATTGTTTGTGAGGCTGTAAATCTACAAAGCAGTGTGTGGGAGGGGAAACCAAACTGCATTTGGGCTGATCAACATGCTCTGGCATACCCGCTTTGGCACTGAGTTTTTTGTACCATGCGGCCTCCAACGACCACCCTGTTCCGGCTGTGCCCCGACCAAACTCTGTGTCTGTTGGACAAGGCTTAGATGCAAGCTGTTGCCTTTCCTTTTCCCTTCCTTCCCCCATTTCCACGGGCAGGACCCCCAGCTGAACCAGCGGGAGGGAAGAGAGCCACACCGTGCTCCAGGAGGTCCCTCAGTCCCGGCAGCTGGAGCAATGGCCTCGCAGGGTGCGTCAGAGGGTTGGTCTGCAGTCCAGGGAGGGCCTGCGTGCCCCCTCTTTCCTGAATCCGCCGTCCACCATGGTCTAACCGGACTCTGGCCATCACGCTCTGCTGTTCGGAGCACTAGCGCTCCGAACCTTAGCGGCTGCTTTAGGAGTTTATTGAAGACGGACCTTGTTTCTCTCCTTTTCTGTTTTCTGCAGTAACACCAGACTCTTTTCTGCTCTGTGTAAACAAAGTCTGTGATTACTTTGAGGGAGATTGTCAAATGCAGAAAGAAGGAGCTCAAACAGAAAAGTATTTATGAGAATAATGTAGAAGCTTGATATCCAAACCAACAGCAGGTAGTGCAAATCAGCTCTGAGGACAAGACTCCCACTGTCTCCAGTTTGTTTGCCTGCCAGGGCTGGGCATGCTTCTTCTTTACTGTTAATGTCTGCTTCTTGATAGATCATAAAATAGTCCAAGAACTCCCTTGTTATGACATGCTCCCACCTTCACATCCTGTTTTATTTTCTTCAGATCAGGAGGAAGTGAATAAAAAAAGTGAGAAATGTAATCTCCTATATATTGGCTTTAACAAATCATTTTGCAATGTCATTTATCTGGACATGCTTCTGATGGATTTCAGTTAGTTTGAATCTTTCTGAAATTCTTTAGTCTTGATTCTCCATTTTCCAAATTATAAGAATGCTAAGACCACAACTAAAGTATTCTGGGAAAAAAAAAAAAAAAAAAAAAAAAAAAAAAGGTCAGATTTGTTAGTTAGGGAAACTTTTTTCCTGCGAATAGAGCATTCAGATTTCTCAGTCACCTGTTCTGACCTGATATTGATTTCCTTTAGTATTTCTTCTTCCTCCTAAGGGAAATAAATCTGTTTCTGGTATCTATCAACCATTCTTCCCTTTGATAAAAAGAATTCATATAATTCTTAAGTAATGCTAAATCTTCTGTCAACAAATTAGTCTTGTCATCAGCCATAAGGGGCCTCATGATCTTCTTGGTGACCTCTTGCTTCTAAAATACTTGRGAAAAAAATCTATGCACATCAACTCCTGGTTATACCTATAATGTTTATGCTTTTATTTACAGCTTTTTATGGTGTTGAGAAGCAAATTGTCTAGTTTCTTTTTTTCTCAGAACAAAATAGAGAATTTTGGAAATACTGTGTTTGTGAGTAAGGTGGCAGGGAGTTAAGAGAGCGAATGAATATGTGTGTAAGGTTAATTCAATATGTGCAGATTAATTCAGTAAAATCAATAATTTAGTGGTTAGAACACTCGTTTGCGATGTATGAGTTGTATGGGGAATGGGATCAAGTTTCTGCCTTTGTCCCATTCCAGATAAATGCTCAAATAGGCTATAGGATCGGTCTATTTTTTTCTGGCCAAACAATTATTTATACAAAGTTGACCTCCAGKAGAAAGAGATCAGGGTTAATACCATCCCACAATCCATGTGCATGCCACAACTGTTGGATTAATGACTGTTCTTTCTACGGTTTTTGATGAGAAATATAATCCACATTTTTTTTCATGGGGTAAAAGGATTTCGGCACTTTCTAACAAAAAATAGTTTAATTCAAAATTACACCTTTTTTCCCGCTCTCCCCTTACCCTTGACTTACGATTGTCATCATCAATGGAAATTTGCTGTTGACTTTGAGTAGGCTCAGGATTTCACTCTTACTTTCCCCTTTCTTGCAAGTTGGTTTGCATGGTTGGAGATGTAAACACATAGAACAGGTTCCATGGCTACRGCCGTAATCTGTCACTCTGATATGTGGTTCTTAAAGGATGTGCTGCCCTGTTAGCATTGACTGTATTTTTCCTTTTTCCTCTGATTTCTTATATTTTCAACTGCTACTCAATGCACCACTCAAAGTCTTTGTTATTTTTAAAGTGTGATCTTTTTTTAAAGTATATTTCTGTCTCTTTTGTATTATTTTTAGCGTTGCTATTTTTCATCAATACGTTTTCCATGAAAAAGTACTGTTTGCTTCTAGTTAACATGTAACTGGAACTGTCATGCCTAATGCTTTAGTGATCTCTGAAGGCTCTGTATTGGCCTGAAGCTGCTTAAAATTAGGCTTTATTCTATTGTAACGGTGCTGATGTCAAGTTTTCCAGATTTTTGGTAGTGTGAGTTATCAAAATTTACGCCTTTGTCTCCAATCTGTGTCCACTTGATTCTTAAAAACTCTGTCAAAAATTGCTGCCTTTTCACATATTATAAAGGAAAACACAGCTCTATACCATGTGGTCAGAGCTATTGCTTGATTTATTTCTTCCACTTAATATGCCCCAGATTATATCCAGTACTTGAATATTTCCATTTCTACTTCATTTTCTGTCTCCTTTCAAAGCTATATTAGTTTATTGTTGCCTCCTGCTCAGTTCCATCTACCATCTTACTTCCTTAACCAAAACGAGGTTTTGAATCTYGGTAATTGTAACCAACCGGTAATGTCTCCTGGGGGTTCCTGTCTCGGTAAATTTTACATCCATTTAGCACCTGGACACATTCTTACCCACTCTCTGAATAATAGTGCTGTGCACAAAACACATTTGAAAGGAGCAGGATGGKAAAGTAACTAACTACTGCAAATTTGCTGTGTCTTGAACTTGACACTTTCATGATCAAATCACGATCAAAATGCAGAGTAATTGCATTGTGAAATTTATGTAAAATATAAAACACAGACCTGAACAAAACTTTCTCGTTAAGCATTTCTTCCTTTCTGAAGTCACTATGTTGGGAAGCTCAGTTTTCCTGAGTTCTGTCCCAAACAAAACCCTTGGTGTTATGTGTGTGTCTTTGATGAGAATGAGAAGACTATCCAGTCTTACCACCAGAAAAATGTGGCCACAGCTTTCACAAGTTAATTACAATCCCCTTTTAGATCCCTAGTATGATTTGATGTAAAAATGTAAAATTTTTAAAAACACCTGGAGAGCAGTATTTATAAAGGTGCTGAGCAATTATTGTGTCCTTTYATGTGAATTAGAGTGTTGGTATTCAGCACTCCTGAAAATATAAAATTACCTTACCTTACAAATCTCTGTTGTTCCTGCATCTTTAGTTCRTTTGAAATCCACTTTAGGGCATAGTGCTGTTGTCACTGGGAAAGTTTTCATATTGACTATACTGAAATAGTCATCTGGCTGTCTGCACCTCTTTTCTTCCTAAGTTTCTTTTTTTTAGCACCAATTGCAAGCTTCAACTACATACATACACACACACACACACACACACACACACACACACACATACACACTCCTTTTTTCTTCTCCCAGACATAACTAAATTGCAAAAACATCTTTTTGTCAAAGAGCTGTGAATTGAATTTTTAGCAGTGTCATCTAGGTTGATTTAAAGCATGTGTTATCACATGTCCATCAAGGAACTGGCTCGTTCGGGAGCATGAACAATTCAATTAAAAAGTATTTCATAGGCTTGCTGCCCAGAAAAAAAAAATCATTAAATCAGGAATCCATGAATTGCAATRCACTCTTTCAGACATGTTTAAAAATGTACATTAGTTATAGCTAATAAATGTAAAACATGAATCTTGTCTAATTAACTTTTGTGGTACAAGAGAACTTGCGTATTAAACGCTTGTCATTTTCTGCTGTGGTTCCTGGTTGTGTTCTCATAAGAATGAATTATGAGCTGGACATGGCAAGAAATTTTTATCGGGAATTTAAATTATCTGAAAAAAAAAAATGTTCTATTTGTCAAATTTTCTTTTTCRGTATAGTAGGCCCAGTGATCCCTAGCAATTCAGGGGCAAGGAGAAAGGTGYAAATCAGGTGTAGCAAGTCTGCTAAGAAGGGGCCTTTCTTATGGCAGGGAAGCCCAGAAAGCATTRCTTACCCAGTGAGGGAAGAAAGCTGCTGGAGCCTAAAATGGGAACGCACCCAAGAGGCTGCTTGGCACTCAGGCGCTTGCCTTCCCTTATTTTCTGAGGTTTCAGAGCATATGTACGAATCAAAATCAGACAGTGTACATCACAAAGAGGTGCAGGGATGACAAATGTATTTTCTCAGCACTGACCACTCTGATGATGTCTGTCTTGATGATCACCATGAAGAACGCAGGGTGCGGGGGAGGCTGAAAATGGTGGAATAGAGGTGGAAGCACAGGTACTATGGAAGAGCTGCTCTCTCCTGAAAGCTCTTACCATCTCTCCTGTTTTTATGATGAAAATATATGCTGGCCATTTGCAGGGAGCAATCCAGCTATCTTGCAAGCAACTGTGAGAAGACATGCGAGAAGGAGCCTGCAAAGTGCTGGTGGTTGCAGAGAGCTGGACCAGAGGCTAGGCCTGGGACTGGAGCGCTTTGCAGAGAACGTGACATATCCTGGTGGCCTRGGTGAAGCGGTGAAATTGTCTGTTGGTTTGGCTAGCCATTGCACTTCTAAGAATCGAGAGAAGTGAGCACACCTGGTGGAAATCTTTGTTCCTCTGGTCAGCCCTGGCTTAAGCTCACAGCTCTGTGCAGAGACTCCGCTAGCAAAGGCAGCCTTGCAGGCACATGAACGGGAAGAGGGTCTCTTCCAGACTTGCGGTGGATTTCCTGCGGTGGGAGCTTGCTCAAATGCAGTAGCTTTCACTAAGCAGCTCAGAATTGCTCACAGAGCAGTTGCTGTAACAGGCACAGCAGCACTGTAGGAGTCTTTCCAAAGGACTTTGGTGACCGGTGCAGATAATGTGGCATCTGCTCTGGTGTAAATCACRTGGAGGCAGGTTGGAGAAGTATGGTCTGGGAAGTGAGTATGGTTAGATGATACAAAGCTGTGCTTTTACCACCAGGAATCTAATCTAGGTGTGAACATAGTGAAATCTGAGCCAACAAAAGACAATTTGCCTAATAAACCCTTCTGGAAGAGGTGAGAGCTCACTCAATACTAAACAGTGTTCGTACTCTGTTCTTCTGTTGTTCTAGTCTAGTCTAGAGGGTAATTACATTTTGTGGGGTTAACACGTATTAAGTATCTCATTGAAGGTCCAATAACAGTGTTTATAGCTGTCAAGTATATTGACTGAAAACACTGATTGCCATCTCCGCCACTACCAAGGCAGCCGGGGTCTCCAGTCAAATCATTACGGACGAGGAACACGATAAGCGCCGGTGCTCGCGAGCCTCTCGTCGGCGAGGGGGTGGTTTTTGCAATCGGATTGCCTCTGTGTTAGACTCGTACCTTGCCTATGGGCGTAAGGAGCTCGTTCAGCTAACAGTTTCTGTCTTGTCCGCAGCAGAGTCGATTTCTGTGGATATCCTTTCAGAGAAACAATATTTTGAAGTCATGTGAATGTTTACACAGAGTAAGTGAGAGGGGTGCAAACATTGCAAAGGGAGTTCGTGGCTCCTGTGCTTTTTGCTTTTTGCACAGCTATTCCTGGATTTTGCAGTATTTGCCCAGCTCCAATTATGCTTTAATATTTCAGCGTGGGAAAATAGCTCTCTAATGTAGGAAAGCAGYACTCAAGTGCTCTTTTCTCGACACACACACATACAAATATATATACACATATATATATGTATAAAATCAATGAAACCCTACATATTATTAGGGAAAAAAATATTTTTTTGCAACTTAAATGGGAGGTAACTGAGGGAAAATGGCTCTCTCTAAGAAAAGTAAGCAAACTAGGTGCAGGCAGTGACTTTAAATTGGACATTAAACTAATCCAGGGCTATACTTTAATAAAGGCTAGTGCTGGGAATTCTTATGGATTTTCTAGCTCATTGCTGGGATGACAGAGAAATACAATAAATGTTCTATTACTTACACAAGCTGCTGGTTTTCAGAAAATTAGTCACCAGTGACCTTTTACCCTTTGTCTTGCTCTCCCTCGCAGTAAAAGCACCTGCTCAGAATCAAATGCAGCCCTGCTCGAGGACCGCATCCCTCCAGGCTGCTCTGTGCTGGTCCCAGGCRCTGGGCAGGGCTCGTCGCGCAGCGTGAGACCGGCTCATCTTCTCCTTGTGTAAGTGTAATATTTGTGCGGAGGGAAGGCAACAGCCAGTCTTTTGTCGTTGATTGTTGCTTTTAACTGTAGAAGAAAATAAAGGCACAACTCTGCATTTCTTAGCAAGGAACTAAGCCCAAAATGTGAAACACAACCAATCAAGTTGCTCAGAAGTAAAATTAAAATTTGAGAATGATGATGTGGCTCGGTGATTTCACCTAGCCTCACAAAGCATAAACCTTTTTATTTGGTTGATATTTTTTCTTTTCCCTGAGTATCAAAATGTGATGCTTATGTTCTCTACAATGAGGCATAGACTTTTGCTGGGGGGGGGGGGACAATATTATTTGTTGTGTGTACCAGCCCTTTGGTAGAATTACATTGATTAGTTTTCCAGTTAGCAGTGAGACCTCCTTCTGACCCTATTTTCAGGGTCAGTAGATCATAATGCAGAAGCACTAAGAGACCAGCGTCCCTTCCCATATTGCTATCTGAAGAGTGTATGGACCAGAAAATCATCATTTTATATATATATTTGTGTGTGTGTGTGTGTGTGTGCGCGTGCACGTGCATGCATGTGTGCACATATGTAAACACATAAAGTGTGTATATATATATGTATATACACACTTTTATATAAATATACTTATATATATACATAAGTATATTTATAAACAAGTATATTTATAAACAATGTGTGACTGTATATTTTATATATATATATATATAAAGAGCAGGGCTGGACTCTACTCCACAAATGCAGGTATAAGTTACATATCAAGTATAATAACATGTTGTTGTGGAAAGGAACTGAATCCAGCCTCTACTATACTGCTTTAAAAACTGAATTTTGTCCTGTGCTATTGGCTTTTTGAAATAGAAAATAAACGCCTTGAAATTAAGTACATCAAGAATAGGAGTGTCTTTGTGAAAGAGGAACACAAATCTGTATTTGAAATCGATCAATTTTTCTAAGATCGTTAATCGAAAACCCTCAAATAYGAACATGTAAAACAGAGCTACAAACCCTGTCCCGTTATCAGCACTCTTGGGATCTCCCATGAGCAATCTGTTGGCTTCCATCTTGTATTGTATGTCAACCATACATACCACTAATTAAACAAGAAATCATTTGTCAAAACTTGCTGCACTTTTCATATCCAACATTTTCCATGGCAGGTGTGTAGCAGACAAAGAACAAGGACAAAATAAAATACCTAAAGAATGCTTTTAGATGCTATTTTTAATCGCTATTTGAGGCTCACATTTGAAATCCTGGGTCCTGTAAAAGGATAAGGATTGGAGTCCAGGACTCAAATATCCTCAGCCGAACACCAGGACCTTTCAGAATGCTTTTGAACTCCTGTGCTCTCCAAGTGTGTTGTAATTGTAGGAGACAGCCCTACTGGTCCTATAAGAACAGGAAGACTTTTTTAATATTAAAAAAAAAAAAAAGCTTGACTTCTTGCAGCTGCTACCTCTGGTTTTCTGTATTTCCTTAACTGAAAATCAGACCCTAAGGAGATAATTAATATATTCCATGCTACTTGTGAAATCACCATCTGAGGAAATTAATGACTGGAAATAACTTGGGGGGGGGGGCGGAGAAGTGAGGCAGAGCACCGCAGGTCACACGGGCTTGTGGATACTCCGCTAGCCCTAGAGCGCACGGGAGCATCCTGGCTCCTCGGGAGGGCTCATGTGGACAACTCTTCACCTACAGCACTATCGCTAAAATGTCCTTCTTGGAGTTATTGGTGCTCTTTCCTGAGGCATCTTGTAAAATCAGCCTCCCAACTTACTACCTCTCTCGTTTGCCCCAGCAATGGCTCAACAGGTCTTCCAGAGAGAGTACCCACAAGTGCCATGTCTACAGCTTCATACACGCGTTTCTGCATCATGCTTCTACATTATTAAAATATCAGACTGTTTTTGCAAGTCTGGACAGTAATATGTAGAAAATGATAAGCATATAGATGCTGCTCTTACACAAGCTGCTTAATTGTATTCCGATTTTAGTGATGTCTAACGAAGATGGCAGATATCATTTCTTTGCTCCCTTATCTCATATTTTGACAGTTTTATGATCTTGGCCTCCTACATGATATAAAGCTCTTTGATTCAAAATTGAAGTATAATGCCATATTTACATTTTAGCAATATTGTGCAGAATTTCAACATCTCTCTTTTGTTTAACAGATTTTTTTTTTAACTATAAAATGTTCATGAACCCACCCTCAAATGAAAAAAAACCCCATCTTCTCCACCTGTTTCTTTGCTGAAACGAAGCAGCTTTCTTCTTCCTATCTTAGCATACCTGGTTCCTCTGGTAGATTTTTCTAGGATTCCTAAAGTTTCCCAGTAATATCTGAACCATTGCCATCGTGGCCTCTTTGCACCTGCGTACGCATCAGATCAAATAACTTTCAGGGAGTCAAATCTGTAACAGAAGTGAGCAGACTCCGAAAGTCTTGGGAACTGTAGGAAGCAGCTGGTCCTTCTCCAAATATTCTGGAGCACAGGTATCACAGAGCAGGCTGTCATTACATCCAGCACGTGTGCCAGCAGTGTTGAAAACAGGCAAACAGCTGTTGGATGGATAAGAGTGAACATATTCCATGCACACAACTGCTTCATTTCTTCACCAGCTGATACTCAAGGGACCCTCCCCTTTTCATGATGGTCAACAGCCCTTGGCATGTCGCAGAGTATGTTTATGGCCATGGTCAGCTGGAAAAAAATACATTTTTTTGATGTATTTCTCTACTGCATTTTTTTGYAAGGATCATGCAAATATTAATGGAAATATTAATGAATGTACCCTTTTTATCTCCATTTCTGTAACAAAGAGGKAATTATTCTCAGCCTGTCTGAGGCATGTTGACTGAATTCATTCACAAAATCTTGATTTAGTTATCTCTCTCACAAAACATTTTTGCTTTCATCTTTGTTTTACTGCCAAGGACTTGTGAACCCCTTGACTAATTGGTTCCTCAATTACTATTGACTAGTGACTATTCCAGGGGAAGCTGACAGGCAGTGACGCCCCACACCTTGGGTACGGTGATGCTTTCAGCCTCGGAGTACTTTCTGCCTTGGGATGGCTGAACTCTTTCTCTAGCTGGCATGGCTGCGTAGATGCTTCTGCTTAGTGCATCAGAGTGTGTGAAATCAGAAATTCATTTGAAGCTCGCCCAACAAAAAGACAAGGCTTCAGCTTTAATAATCAGCTTAATAGGCAACTAAATCAGCACAGTGAGTAGTGTTTCTTAGYCTACTTCAGACCAATAAGCTCTCTTGACTTCAGTTCATTATCATTTTACTATGAGCCTTCTTCGAGCTGCAGTTAATTATGTTAATAATTCATCTCAAAACCAACTGGTATTATTATATGTGTTATTTTTTCCAGTTTCAGCCAAACTATCATTCTTTATTAGGAGTCATATACGTTAAGATGGCTGCAAAGAAGTAATGTTTCTAATACATCACGTTATAAAAAGAACAAAATACTTTGCTTTCCACTAAAAGAAAATACAGTTTTCTTTTGCCACTCACCACCCCCAAAAATGACTGAGAGGGTTATATTCAGTCTCCCCTTCTTCCTTTGATTTCCCTTTTCCCTGACTGCCTCAGGGCAGTTAYGATTCATTTGAGACATTTCTCGATGAGAAAGACTAAGAGAAGACAACCATCAGTAGCAGGAGAAAGGTGTGAACAATTTAAACTGTCCACTTCAGCCTTGACTGTAATGTTTCTACCGCAGGTGAGCTGCACGGTGAGCCATCCCACACGGTCTCTTACCTGCTTAACTACCTATCAGGATCCTAGTAGTGTCTCACCACAGGTGTACGATGAAAATTCAGTCTCTGTAAAATGTTCTTTCTAGACTCTTTCTGCCATTAACAAGGCATTAACAAGGAATACTTTAAAGCAGAAACCTCATGTCAGATGTTTTGACTCTCTCTTTGGAGGGGTCCCGACAGATCCATCRTTAATGTAGGAAACCTGGCTCTCTGGGCAAAATGGTTGTTTCTGGTAAATCTCCATGATGTGGAGAAATAGTGTGAAAAGTATTCGTTGTTTCTACTGTTCACCTTACCACATTTTATTACTATAATTCTGTTATTGGAATTTAATAATAGCTATTTGGAAGTGCTGCTGTAGTGTGAGGACAGGTCTTTTTATCATAAATTCCCAATAGCAACTTCTTTCCTGGCTTTCTCTGTTTTCTAACTCTGTAGATAATAAAGTGGCAATTATGGTTATTTAGGACCTAAGCCTGGAAACCCTTAATCATGTGGATATTCATTGCTCCCACGGCCTGCCTATTTCATTGATTGTGCTAGCTTATTTTCGGTAGGATCAAGTGAGCGATTATAAAACAAGTGAAAAACACAGAAAGGGGGCAGATTCAACTGGGAGCACGGAAGAGCRCTTCCAGCCTGCTCCTTGCGGCTGTTCCCCCAGGCAAGAGACATTCGGTCAGAAGGACGCAAAAGGGCTCGTCCTTCAGGGGGTGGAGAGGACGGGTCTTGACTTCCCAAGCATTTCCTCCCGTTCCTTGCGCTGCCTTGTCTGGTGGCCGTTCTGCCGGCGAGGGTGGAAGGGCCGAGGGCGCTGGCTGTGGCCCTACAGCCGACGGCGCCCGCGTGGGCCGCGGGTCTTGCTGAATCGCTTGGGCCAGCCGGCGGTGGGGTCGGGCTGGTACGAGGGGAGCCCCGCGGAGCAGCACGGCGCGCGGGCTTGCAAACCGAGCAGAGCGAGCCGTGGGCCCAGGTGCCAGAAAGTGCAAATCTGAACCTAAATCGCAATCCARACTTTCCCAAAGGGAATGTTTAGATTCAAGACCATCTCTTAAAATAAATAATGAATAAATAAGGTCCCGTATAGATTCGTAACTGTGTCACTTTATTAACACTATAGATTTTTCAAACACGGAGGGGTTGTAAGAATTACATATACATTTCATTAGTAGGGAATTTATGACTACAAGATTGCACTTAAGGTTTGTGCTAACGCTTTATTCACCCTTTTGACCCAGTCCCTTTACTATATGCTGCCCCAATATTATTTTTCATAAGTCAGGAAACGTTTTCCATATGTTTTGCAGCATTATCCAAAGGGAGTTTGCAGCTGTACTGTTCCTACTTTATCATGTTCGTACTGACTGAAGTGCAGACCCCTCCTAGTGACAGTACCCATCTGAAAGATCATAACAACGCATTTTTGGCACATTATTGTTCTACTTTTGTGTCAAGCCTCCCCCACGGAACAAAATTGTTTCACAGTTTTTATTAAAATTTACTATAAATGAACAGCTGAAAAAATAAACAGAAAAGTCTGTGTGTATCTTATTTACTGTCATCACAAAAAGAATATCTGTGCGGGAACATTATAACATAACCTAACAGCCAAAACTAACTTACAGAAATAAGCAGAGACATTAGGAAGGTTGAAGGCCACAGAAGTTCATTATTTTCAGTAAGCTTAAAAGGCAACAAAGCGGGTGGGGGACGAAGGGAAAAAAAAAGGACACAAAGAAAGTTATGAAGGTACGTGGGAGCAGGGGAACTGCAGGAGGGGGGAGCTAAAATAGGAACGTATGTGGCGTAAGGCAAAAACAGCAGTGAATGCAGAGATATCTTAATTATAGCGCCTTTCTGCAGAGAAGGAACACCACCGTGTTTAGTCCTCTTATGGCAAAACGTATTGACCTGAAGAGCTCTAAATAAAAGCCCGTCCGTGAGTTATTTCAGCTGACCGTGGCTCTCCGCCGCTTGCTAGCAGGAGCCCCTCTGCGGGGAGCGGGAGTTTGCTCCCGCGGCGTGTCGTCCAGGCGCTGTGCTCGGCTTTGCCGGGGAGCCGTTCGCGGGAGGCTTTTTTTGCTGATGTGCCACGGGCCAAGCTCGGATCTGGTCTAAGAAGCTGCAGCTCCCCGACGGCTTCGTGCCTCGCTGCGCCTCTGCGTGCTTTCACCAGATCTGAATTTGATCCGCTCTATATGTTTCAGTGGAAAGAGATTTCTAATTGTAACTGGAAGCAGATATATCCAAGGAATCAGTTTTAGTAAATCCCGCTGGACTCTGTCGTGGCAGAGAGACAGTATAAATGCTCCCCAGGAGCCTGCTAATGAAATGCCTGGCAGAGCCAAAAAGGGCAAAGAAAAAATAGAAATCACAGCTGCAATATCAGCTTGAATAATAGAGCTAGGAACCGGAGAGTAATAAAAGATGAGCAAGAGGTCAGAAATAACACAATATGAAGGCAAAAGGAAGGAGAGGAATGCTGTCCAAAGTGTGAGGCAGAGCAGAAAAGAAACCCTCTGGGTCCTGTGAAAGGCTGACGTGGAACGGGTTAAATGTGCAAAACTAAAAAACTACAGTGCAGACAACAGTTAATTAATTACAAGAATTACGTGCACTGTAATTTTAATCCTTCTCAGCTTCATACTGAGAACATTTCATGCAGCATCTGCTTTGGAGGCCAGATCTTCAATTCTAACTCCTAAAATTTGTCCGAAATGCTTAAGTTTGTTGTGATACCAGTGCTGTTTTGAAGGCTCAGCCACCCTTTTTCCTCACAGAGGGAGGCACTGTGAATCGCGGGAAAGGCGCTGCGCTTGCTGGCAGGRGCTGGAGGTGCTTTCCTCCGTAAGATCCAGCTCCATAACGAGGAATTAATCAGGTTTTCTATGAGACGGCTGTAGCCGGTGCAAAATACATGTTTTTCTACATCTCAAAGGTGAACACCAAGTCTGTTCTCCTACARGTTTTCCATGGAATGGCCTGAATTATCTGGCCAGAAATGACATCCGTCTCTCAGAGAGGTGCTGTTACCTTGCTGTTCTGTTTTCTTTGAGTATATTTGTATATTGAGCTGTCTTTAAATCAATAATTACTTAGATGCCAGCCATATCAGAAAGTGTGTGATTGGACTATGGAAAAACAAGAATACTGCTTGAGTTGTCACTGGGTTATGGAAAATACTGGTTATTCTGGGGATTCTGGAAAAAAAAAAATCTTACAAGAAATAATAGCCCAGAGCTTGAGAATGAAGATRGATACCATGATTCTCAGCTTCAGTGAAAAGGGAATTGTCCATTATTATTAGCTAGTCATATCCCATACGATCGATATTCTCTGACTCCATTGGATCCATGGGAATTCGTGGATCTTGGTCTTTCCTGTTGTCTGTGCTTCTAARCAGTAAATCAAATGTCAGCTGCTTAAGTTTAGTCTTTGCATAAAGAGTTATAGCAGGTTTGTGCAAAAGTATACTCCAGGCCAAGTAAAATGAAAATGCTTTTTTAATTCATAATTTGCAGCCACTGTGGAAATTGTTTATTCTGAAAACAGCAGAATTTTTATTTTTTTYCCCTCAAATTAAACTAAAAGAACTAGCATAAGAAGTCTGGAGAGATGAAGGGGAGTGAATGTTATAAAACGTTCTTCAAGTTAATTAATGTATTTTATTTCATCTTCTGTGATCAGCTAATCATTTCTTCATATTTATTCTACATTTATAACTCAGAGGTGTTTGGGAAGGACAAAAGCATAGGATTTATTTAAGGTTTCAAAGTATTATTTTAAAATTAAAGTATTATTTTAACCTTATTAACAGAATTTATGAAGAAGTTGTTTCTGAAGCATTCAWTTTTTTAACGGCAATGCAAGAACAAAGCCTATTACAGAAAGAGAGAGCATTTAAAAGCAGAAAGCTTCCAGACTTGAGACTTAAAATGAACAGACGTACAAAATGTTTTATAAATACATACACTGAAATTTATGCCTGACTGTGACTTGCTATTCAAAAATAYTGATTTGGTATAGCAAAATTGTCAACCTCAAACTAACTTATGAAATTCCAGTAAGTGGGATACATGGGCACAGCTTTGTCGGGCAAGCCTTGKTTTTTTTWAAWAAAAGGTGAAATAAGTCGTGGTGCCGTGTACCTGTGTAAGGGCACCTCRTTACCTCCCAGCTTGGGGAAACAGCTAGAGAAGGAAAGGGGCTAAAAGCGAAACGTCTCGCTGAGACAGCTGTTGCTGGAGACAGCGGSGCAGACGCGGTCCTGGTGTGGGGAAAGGCCCTGTCGGCCCAGCAGAAGGGAAGGAGAAACCGGGAAGCGACTGTTCCAGGGAACGGTGACTCCCATGAGTTTTACACACGTTACACATCCATTTCCAAAGGGAMCGTGCAGAAACAGTTCTGCCCCTCGCTACCCAGGGGTATTACTTTACTCCCAGAGAGCTACAAACACCCGCTACTTTCAGGGGAAGGCAACTAATTCTTTYGGGGCAGGCAGAAGGTTTGCGTTCTGAGTTTTTTCCTGTATGCTATATATGATGAGCCCTCTTTGCATTTTAATTAGTGCAAAAGACCATAGTTTTGCACTGTATAGCTAAAGTAATGATTCGATACTTGGATTATAAAGAGCATAAAGCTTTGTTTTTCTTATCTATATCTATCATGCTTTACATCAGGTCATTTGGTACGGGTTCTTTATTCCTCTTTCTCTGTTTTCCCTCTAATAGCAAGAACCGATACAGGAAGCTGTAAGTTCCTTTTATATGAATGAATTGCAAAACTTGTGCATATGAAGTCAGGCTACCACACATACTTGTGTCTTTTCTGCCTTTATGTTATCTCTGTCTCTCAGTATAAATGTTTGTCTACGTGTATAAAAATGTTAACATATCTATAAAGTACGGATATCTTGTGTGCTATTTTGAATGCTMTCAAAGTTTAAATCTCAATAAATTGCTTTAAAATCAAATCATCATGCCATTCAAACAGATTTGCCAGACCATGTCTTGGGCGTTTTTTTTTTCACCCTACTAATAACCCCGTTGCTTTGGGTGGGCTCTGCCTCCCACGGCACCCATGGCCGGATGCCCACCAGCACRGTCCCAGCGTGATGTGGCCCTGAGGCGCTCCAGCAACACGAGCTGCTCCTGAGACGATCTTCTTTTACATCATTTTTTGAGATCTTTGCAGCTGTTAATAAGGCTTCTGAGGTCTAAATGTGGTATAGGAAAAGAAGGTATTCTGATGTATACGTATAATGCGAGTGGCTTGGAGTCGGTGTCCCAGTTTCTGCTGCAGGCGTTGTGAAAACCTAAAGCAGGTTATCAGAGAGCTGATGTGCCACAGCAGGCAGCAAGTCAGGCTGGTACCTGAGCGTCTTTAGAAAAATAGTAGCTGCAGAAATCCTACTTTTGAATGTTAAAAGCGTGCCGTGGAAATGGGATACAATGGAAGACAAAATCATACAGAAATCTTGAGCCAAAAATGGAAAAAAAAAAAAAAAAGCGTTTACTTAGTGGCCATGAGTCAATGCTTGGTATACGAACAAAAATGTAAAAGATCTTTATTAGATCGGAGAAATCTGACATGGTTTTGAGGCTTAGAGTCTAAATAATAATCTGAAAGCAAATACATTATCTGATCCAAGAAAAGTATTTTTTATAGCTTTGAGGGAAATCATTTTAAAATTAAGGAATGAAAGCCTGTTCTGTTCTTAAATTGGATAAATAAATACCTGATCGATGCCAATTATCAGAAAACTATTTGGATATTTTATTATCTTTGCATGACTAATCTGGGTTATGGATGTCATGAAAGTTATGGGTTTTTTTTACAAGATATGGACTAGTTTTAACAGGTATTGAAAAATGGTTTCTATTTAGCATAAATATATTTAAAAGCAGTCAGAATAATAAGAAATCATACAAATAACTCTTGTAGTGAACAGAATAGACCCATAAGTGGCTCACAGCTGAAAACTTTAGGCAGTGGTTTGAAAGGTTGTCTGAAAGGGTCTATTTCCATGTCCTGTACATTTGTGAAAACATATACAGAAGACACAAAGGGGTTTTTCTTTTTTATTTTATTTCATGTATTTATTTTAAGAAAGTTAAAAGCTAGAATTGTATATTTAATTAAAAGCCCTAATACTGTAGACTTTATAGCCTTGTTACTCAACTTTGAGCTCCATGACAGAGTGCCAGGACCAACACATAAAAAGGACCATTTGATAGATGTGCATCAGAGGGAAGGAAAGAAGTATATTATATGTGTGAGGAATTTGTCAGCCTTCTCTGATGCTGTCTTTCAGCTAAAGGCATACCTCAGCTGATGAAGAGAGAGGCTGGTGTGGGAGGAGAGAGAAGAGGATGCCGATGGGTGCAGAGCAGCAGTAGAACTTTGTTTTTTTCACTGGATGTATAGTCTCAAAAAAGGGACCATCACAGCCAATTTTGCAGGGTGCTGATTTAACTGGACCCTGAAAAATCCCTCTGTCTTCATCTAAATCACACACAGTGCAATTTCCCAAGCTTCCAGGATATTATTAAAGTCTGCCGACAAAACAAAACAAAACAAAAATGGAGCTTCATCAATCTCTTGGGGGACAAGACTTGGTAAAGATCAGGGCAGTAATAATTATTCTTAGTGAAACAAACTCAAGTTTCAATATAATTTATTTTTTCTTCTTAGGCTTTTTTTTTCATAAGCTTAAGCAGCAAGAAAGATGTCTGTTCTACTCAGAAAAGAGTCCGTGCTACGATCTTTACAGTGTCCTGGACATACTGTAATATCTCAAACCAAGCAGTGTGCAAACATACTTACTTCATTGTGTTAATTAAGTTCTGAATCTCCATAATGTTAAGAGATTGTCTACTTAGCTAAGTTTAGCATTTGACTTTGATATGCTGGAAAGTGATCTGCCATTGTAGAGTTTAAAGGAATCTGCTGTTTATCAGGTCCATAAAATAGGATCTTTGTGCGTGTTTTTGTCTTTGTAAAAGAGGGCACATACTGTTTCAAAAAATTATGTTATTGGAGCAAACATCAAATGCCTTATTTACTCATTCTCCCCTGGTGGAGGATGACTTGGGGAACTTGAGTGGTTTCTGCCCACAGGTCAGATTCGTGTATGCGGGTCTATACAGTTTGGTACCTGTTTCTAAAAAGCCAAGTAGACAGCCTCTAGGAAAACAGTGGCTGCAGAAACCCGACCTTTGGATGTTAAGCATGCCATGGAAATGGGATACAACGGAAGAATCCTGCTCAGCCAGCACGTGAACTGTTCCCTCCGGAAGATGGAATAAGCCTGCAATAAGAGAGTACTGCCTTTTTCTCAGCTTCATTTTCTAAGTCACTAGAAAAGGCAATGAAAGACAAATGGGCTTCAAGGGCTAAGGCTGGCTGGAAGAGAACTGGGAAGGATAGTTGGGAAGGGGCAGGACTGACAAGGGAATTTTTCTGTGTTATCAGTTCCTTTAGTCGTGAGGTCGCATCTTCTAGCATAGACCCTAGCATAGGGTCAGTGGTTGTTCTTTACCCACCTGCACTGGTATACATCTTCAAGGATCCCGTAGGAAAAATATGGATAGATTATTGTACCTGCTTCACAGAAAATGTGACAGAAGAGGGGTATTAGTATACAACTTTTTGTAACATGCTATTAAGACAAGTTAGGTGGAGAGAGCATAAACTATGATTTTTAAATCTGTAGATTCAACTTCTAAGCCCATTGGAAAGTGCTGCTATTTCACCTGAGCTTTTGAAGTGACTTTCACAGGTCCTTAGATCATGCGTGAAGCCAGGAATTAATTCACATAKACGTCTGTAAGTTGCTGAACCACGGTACCTGAATGCGGGACACATTTACAGTTATCTTTTGGACATGGATACAAACATATGTTTGCATAATGTGCTAGGTTTGCACACAGGATACTACACTGTATAATGATTTGGGTAGTTTTGCTCTATAAGAGTTTTTGTAATTATTTTCTACTTTTATAAGTAAAGGATGAGCGTGCTGTAACTGTGTACTGCATGTATTATCACATCATGCAAAAAAAAAAAAAAATATTCCACAGGAAGGGGCTGTAGTTGGAGCATTTTCCCCTGGTTAATTCGGTTCCTCTGAAGGAGATCATAGCTTGCTCTCCACCTATATTAGGAGCTATATTCATCCAGGAGAATGAAATGGTTTCCACATAGCATCACAGATTACGATGGTTTTACTGGATATTACACATCACAAAATAGCTGTGCTTTTTTAACAAGCTAGTGATCCTTTAAGGAGGTAAAACCCTATCGCAAAAGCGCTAAAGCAAAATATAGAGAAGGAAGACCACTGGGATTATCTTCTGAATGTTTAAAATGGATGACTGGTCTTACAAATTGTTTATGATTGTAAAATCTGAAGCTGTGGTAAAAGGATTGCTGCACTAATTGATTTTTTTAATATGATTATATTTGCCACTGAGTGATCTTTATTTGTCATTATGGTGCAATTCATTGGTATTTCATCAGGAACTATTGTGACTGATGTCTTTCATTACTTAAAGCTACAGAAGTACAACTTTTAGGGAATTTTTGTTTTAACTACCGTTGCAGTTTTCTTTCAAATACAGGGTGATGCTGTAGAAACCTCTGACTCAAAAGAAAAGGATACAGTGAAAACCACAGAAGCAAGCCCTCCAGCAGCTGTCGGATAAACACTCTTCATTTGCAAACACCAGCCTGTGAATCCCCATTTTTTTAATAGTATTTTAAAATATATATATATATAYACACACACACACACATATAATGTACATATGTGTGTGTGCGTATTTATTTATTTATATTTATATACATCATTAAAAACATGTAGAAGAACAGCTGAGCAGTTACAGGTTCATCCCACACTGCTTCTCCAGTGACTTCATTGGGAGGTATGTTTGTTTAAATGACATGAAACTGGGTCCAAGGTAATCTTCAAGCTTTGACCCAAATCCACAGAAGTAATTACTAGTAGACAAAAATAAGTATCTGTGCTAATATGCTGACCTCACATAACTGGCTGCTGTGTGCTGGGGATTTTTTAGCATGAGAACATAATACGCCAGCCTAAATCTCTAGCCTTAAATATATAATTCTTTATTAAATGTAATAATACAAGCCAGGTGTCATCTTAACTAAACCTGGTTAAGAAGTTGACGTCCTGTACTTATTTCTTGCACTCCTCCCATCTTTTCCACTCCCCACATGTGTCCAGCAATACTTAATGACATACGAAATAAATAGCAATAAAAGTTTGACTTAGGCCACAGAATCAAGGAAGTTTATTAAAGTCAGAAAATCTGGACTGATGCCCTGGCTTTTATTCATGTAACTTTGCTTAGCCAAAACAGCTTCTTAATGCCAAAACAGAGGTTACAGAAGATCATGATGTAGTAGCACGAGCAGTTTGCATGTGTTTCGCAAGAGCCCTTTCCACTGCTTCAACGCATTTCAGTGGTTTCATGTAATTTGTACATTTATGACTGAAGAGTGAAAAGGTGTGGTGGAGTAGGTTTTTGGGTAGCTTTGGTACTTTTTTGTCTGTTTCAAAATATCAGAAGGTGCATTAGACCTAACTTTTCAGGACAGTGATACGTTCGTGTTTATTTTGGAAAGGACCCATAAAACCCACTGCTGGACCAGCCTTAGGGGCAAAGGGACGATTTTGTCCCATAGGCAGCAGCAACAGCCACCCCAAAACCTAGAAAAGCAAACGCTGGCTCCGTGAGGGAGCCCTGCGTGCCTGGAGGTTTTCTCCCCTCCGCAGGCGTGGGGAGGCATTGGAGCTTTTCTGGGCTCTCTACATCGCCGTAGCCACGGGTTGACTCTTGCATGAAAGGAGGTGGAAGGCGAAGCATTCGCTGTGACTACTGGGCCGTTGTGCTTAAATTTGGCTGAGGTGCCGGCTCCTTTCTCTTCCTGTGGGCTTATGCCTGTGTTATCTGCTGCGGCAGGGAGGACRTTTCTGCTATACTTCACCTGAAGCAGCCCCCAATAGCTGACAGATGAGAAAACCCTGTYGGCAGCTCTATAATGCTTCCAGGAAGATCTGGAGGGAAATGCAGAAAAGTTACCAACAGTCATGTAAAAGGAATCCTACTTCCAGTGCACAGCAGAAATCACACGCCCTTACTGAACAGGTAAAAAAGGTTTGCAACACTGTGGATTTGGAAGTGCAGCCAGGATGACTATGAGGACCACAAAATACAGCTCTTTTTGCTTCTGCCAATGTCATCAAATAAAGAGTTTGGACCTGAAATTACTTCTAAGTGGATCAAAAAACACAGGTGACAGACCAAGCAGCTGATGCAGCACGGACAGCCACTGCGTGGTCATCTGACACYGGGCAGATGTGCAGAGCCAGCCCCAAGGAGCTCGCGCAACTGCTTGCAGCGCCGGCCAGCACCCACAGGCTGCTGCTGAAGAAATATCATCCACTGGTGTCTCAGGACAAACTGCTTCTTATCATACATTTTAAAGCAATGCGTAATTGTTTTATTTTGTTGTGGTTTTGTTATTGGTCACATCTGTCCGTATTCCTCAGGCTATTAACAAACCCAGCATAGCTACACACACAAACACGTCTGCAGAAAGGCTGAGCAGCTCCTATCATATGGCCTTTTTTTAGAGCCAGAATTTCAAAAAGTCTCGCCACACCAGGTGTCCAGCTCCCTGAAACCTGTCTGCTCACTCGGCTGCCCCAATACCAGCTGACAGTCTGCGCTCAGCTGCGATTGCTGGGTCTCTCGAAAAACGCGCGGTGCTGCGCAGCAGGCTTGCAGCCCTTCGTCCAGACACCCATCTGCCCTCCCTCCCAGGCCTTTATCGGGCTCAGTAATGTGAAAACTAACAACACTTTATTTTCTTTCTGCTGACGTGGCTCACTGGAGAGAGTCAATGGACAAGCAGAATTGTGCAAGACATCTGCAGCACCTCTGTCATGCTTCTGATATTGTTCCATATGTCTTTATGCTGAGGTCTCTAGCTGTTTAGTGTAGTAATAACACAATTTGATTAGCCCAGCAGCTACGCTTAGAAGGATGATGACAGAAGAGAGTCTATCCCAGCCTTTTGGATGACTAATCTAAACTTCTGGAAAGTTGTTTGGTTTTCCACCATGAAAGTACATACAGAACTCACTAAATAGCCGTAAATTCATCTTAGATATACTTGACACATATTTTGTGCTTCTTGAAAACTCCTGTTGGATAATTCRCAGAGAATCATTTTAGAAATTTATAACAACTGCAGGACTTGTTTCTTGGTTTGCTGCCTATTTTATTCATAGTATAGATATTCTTTCTTTCTTTTGAATAGCAGCTAATACATCTCTATGAATAAAAAAATTGCTGCATAACAAGCAATGTGGATTACAAAGATTATGTTATTTCTGCAATTAAACAGTAAGGTCCTAATCTTACAATCCTTATGGAAACAGAACTGCACTGAAAGTGCAGTGGCAAAGGAAACACTGAGCACTGGACACATATTAATTTGACTTAACATTTGGCAGAGATTCTACCTCTCCTTGGTGTATTAGTGTGCATGGACTGCACTTGATTAATAAGAAATCGATAACCTCCCCATGCAATACAGACAACAACATGTATATTAGCACATAGGCTACCTCCAAAGTATTTGTTCTGTAAATGAGTACTAAACCTTCAAACAGCAGCTTGGTGTGATTTTAGACAAAACAAGCCTGATGTATTAAGTGTTTAACTGTATTAAATGCCTTTTTCCTGTTTACATAATGATATGCTGTGTTTATCTTACAAGCACTGTAAAAATATTAGTTAGCAGTCATAAATATAGTCCTGATAAAATGATACTACTTTTGAGAACTGCTAATCTGTGCTAATGCCATTTTGGTAAGGGTCCTGTAACAGCTGTTAGGATTTTGTCCCCTGTAGGTCAGAGAGAGAAGATGGGAAAATCCTTAATAAAATGTTGTTAGAAGCTACAGGTGGGAAATAAAGAAGCTCTTGTGACCTGTAATCTTATTCCCTCATAAAGTCACGGAGTGCACAGCAGCTTCTGTGGCTGAAATTAGACAACACGCTAGTGGCTTTTCAATCTCAACTTTTGCAGCTCAGTTATATCATTTTTGGTGAAGAACAAATGAAGGATACAGCAAGCACTGTCCCTGACCTTCCTGGCTCTTTTTAATAAGCACATTCAACAGCATGAGCTACTCTGTCTTAAATGACTTACTATACATCCATGCATCGGAAAAAAAATACAGTGATGTTTATCTTCTGTATACACTGCACTGTCAGATTTTAATTAACTTTCAGCCTCAGGTAAAGAAAATACACTAATTTTAATAGTCTTATAATTACTATGGGCCAGATTACACCMCCCAAATGCAGCCAGACGGGTACCCTGCCTTGCAAAGAGCCTCCCTAGCTTCAGTGGGACAAACTATAGARTAAGTGGCTACTTACCTTAAATTTTATGTTCATAATGTAGGATTGCAGGAGGGAAAAGTGGAAAGATACAATAGCCAGACATCAAGAACATACCAGTGAGTGGATTATCTATTACCGAAAGGATTACATTATGCAAAAAAGTATATTTGTATGTTTTACGTTACTACRAGCCTCCTATGACTGAGTTTTATTTTTCTTTTTAAATGGCAGGTACAGTCCATGCATTTTTCTTTATATATTCAATATATGCTCTTTGGATATTATTATTCCTCTGGGAGCATCTTTGTGTCCTTTTATTCATTTCTTGTTTTGGTATCGCCTTGTCCTTTCATCAGAAAGGAACTACAGTACTGTGAAGTATAAAAAAGAATAATTTTTTTGATTGCTTTATTAAGCCCCCCCAAAAAAACAGTGCAGGATAATACACAGGATAATATACAGCTCTGAAGACTTCTGTAGTAATTCTTATTCATTCATCTAAGAGAGAAATGTCTTCAAACTTAAACATCTAGGCTATCTGAATAAAAGAGATATGAGGATAGAGTGTGCTTTCCTTTTTTACTTTATCAAAAGTACAAAGCAACTTGTTGAAAAATGCTCACTTAACGCGTTGTATAACACAATCAAATATTTGCAGCTATAAAGTCACAAGAATTTGTTTAAGTGTAATTATATGTGATTACTTATTAGTCAAATGATGGAGGATTACTGAAATATGATATAGAATGGTATAATTAATTGGCTCCAGACGCAATGAGTTGTCATTTCTGAAAATTTAATGTCATCAAAGCTCCTTTTTTCCGATAGCACTAGGAGCACTATTGCTAATAGACTTCAGAGCTTGAAATAAATAAATCTTTGGAATCCTGTTGCATCTCTTGGGGTGTGACATTTGACAGTCTTTTATAGCGCAGAACGAAACAAGTTTGTGAGCTGGAATTCAATTGTGGTGTATTGATTCCTTGCATCAGTCATTATTCCCTGCTGATTGACAGCTGAAAATTGGTTACGTTAAGTATTTCATATGTTATATTGGCTGACATTTGCTTGCCTGCTCCTGTGTCAATATTGTTGTAAAGATCTCCAGCTCTATGAGATAGCAATATACACTGACTGTGGCTTTTGTGTGATGTTCCAGTGTTTTTCCTGACATAATTTAAGACATATTAAAAACCAGCAGCATCTTCCCTCTTGAGAAGCTTAATGCCAATATTATTGTCTTCCAAGGGAAGATCATGTATGCTCATAATCGGGTGCTAATTTCCACCCCTGCGCTCATGTTTAGGCATTAGGCACTATAACTGTAAAATTGAGCCTGCTTGATTGATTCATGTCAAGCCTCATCTCGGCTCCTGCAGTGGAAGTCATCCAGCTGACCCTTTTTACACTAAAAGAAGAGATTTGTGTTCCTTTCTTTCACCTGGAACCATCAAATTGACTGAATAATCTGTAATACATTAGTGCTGACATTTGTTAGGCAAGAATTAAACAAGACACTGTAATCATTCCCCTGAATAAAAATTGTGTTTGATTTCCAGCAGAGTTCTATTAAAAGAACGGCGCAGTCCAGCTCCTCCAAAGTGGAAAATATCGAATATTTTCTGTGTTAATGAATTGCATTAACACTTTAATGACAGGTGGCTGATTACTGTTTCCTSAGCTGCTCCTACAAATACTGCTGAAGAGGTCTGGCCCTGGCTGTTGTCCTAGTACCTGGCACAAGGATCCCTGTAAGCTCTGAAGAAATCCCTCAGGCTGAYGGTCAAAGACACGCAGGTAAAGTTGAAGGGTTGAACTAAACAGGGACAAACGGGAGAACCGTAGTGTTTTATACAGCTAGAGCTGGCCAGGCACCTGAGAGCTGGGAGAGGTGCCACCTGCCTTGGGAGGGGAAGGGGGCAGCTGGTTCTCGATGGTGCTGGGCACGCAGGGGCCGGCGGAGGAGAGGCTGGCTGCACGGTGAGCGTCCCCGGGCCGGCTCTGGGGGCTGCGTGAGCACCTGGCTCCTGCCGTGCACGTGGCTCTGCGTAGCTTCTTCATGGCCTGAAGCTGGATGGGGGCTGCCCCGTCTCGTGGCACCTCTCCCTGGTGCACCCCAACCCTTGCACGCGCTGGGCTGCTCCATCCGCAGTTGCCCACAGCCGCATGTGGTAGCGGGCGCAGCAGGGCATTGCGGGTGCCTGCAAACGCACCACCTCTGAATCCGCCTGCGGTGTGCAGCTATCCCATCTGCAAACTGTGAAACTTTGAGCGTTACTYGCTCTTGGGCTTGTAATTCCCCCGCCAAGCTTTCAACTGCGGGACGAACAGTCCCATGCTCCTGCCTCGCGCCGTCATTAAGTGCTGTGAATATTTCATAGCCCCAAACCGGTCGTGCCGAATCTGTGAATATATCGTTATAAATAACTAATAAGTGTATAATGAAGCACGGCAATGATTCATGGATGACCAGCAGATGTGGGAGGTGGGAGGAAGCTGACTACAACTTTCCAAGGGGCAGGGGAAATGCTGCAGGGTGAGCCCCCCCTCCCCCCATCCAAAGCAAGCAAGGACCAAAATGAGCTTGTGCTCTGTCTGCTGCTGTTTCTGCACTCAAAATAGTGACTGAAGGCTTTTGTGGGTAGCTATATATATATATGTGTGTGTGTGTGTGTATATATATATATATATATATATATGTATATATATGCCCCCTTGTTTTTTTAACTAGGATGAAAACATTTTCATCCCCTAAGCTTTCTATCAAAACTTAAGTGGCTGGGTTGAAAGTGCCATAGCACCCTCACTGCAGTAGCAGCCTGGTCCTCCTGCAGCAAGCAGTGAAACTATTCTTCTAGCACCTAGCTGGATGGGCTGAAAAAAATATTCTCTAATACTTTTGACTAAAAGAGGAACAGTTGCTCATGAGCAGGGTTAACTGCTGAAAGTTTGAGAAATTCCAAGTTTGAGATGGAAAGTGGGACTTATTTACATAAAACAACTAATGCTGATCAGAAGCCTTTTGCACGTTTAAGTGATAGTCCAAAGTGTTCAACAATATCTAACAGATGTGTTACTTTTATATGGTTGCAAAATCAATCATTGAATCTTTGTTTAAAGGATATGACTGCTCATTGGTTTTGGTGAAAAATACCAGAAATTTTAGAGCTTTGACTCTGTGGATGGGCATAAGACCTTAGTTTCTTCTAGCATGAAGCAGTTYCTCCTTATTAAATAAGTAATACTCGGACTGTATCAGAGCTCCTGCTGGGGATGAAACTCTAATCAGAGTGGCCAATTTCCATCTCAGGATTTTGTTCAAATTTAGCAAAAGAAGAACCTCTCAGATATATGCTTGTTGCAGAGGTACTAGAAGTCCTAAATAAATGATCACACTAACACTGTGCTAACTAATGTGGAGGGATGGCCTGTGTATCTACAGGCAGCTAAGCTACATGAAAGAACGTTCTTGCAGTGAAGAAAGGTCTTCTGCTAGCTAGAGAATTTTATTGGTGTCTTAACCTGACTCATCTGAAATGATTTCTGCTGTCAAATATCCTTTGTGATTCTGCATTTCCATTGTGGCAGACCTAAGTCTAAAAAGGATCACAATTAAAAAAAATAAAATAAAATCTGACTTCAATCTGTAGTACAGTGTGTATATAAATCTGTTCAAAATTGGGCATTAGTGTAAAAGGACTGAAAATAATGTATTTCCTAGCATTTAAAAAGCCTTACTAGTTTATGGTTTCTCATTTCCTTCTTTACTTGGAAGTTATAATCCTGTGTGATGTGCAAGCAAAGGTAAACTTTCTGAGGAACSAGAGGTGTAAGACCCTGAGGTGAAACAATAGCTCTTCAGATGAGGTTTTATCAATTCAGTTAAAATGGTGTTTTAATGAAGCAAAATGATGCAGTTATGAACTGCAAACCTGTACTAAACTTCTAAAGCCAGAAAATGAAAAACTGAAACTACTAAAACAAATTCCCAAAGTAACTGTCCTTATGATGCAGGCCATGGCCATGCCATGTCCAAGAGAGCTGAACATCCAAACACAGCACCAATAGAGGATGGAGGTATTTACAATATAGTTAATTTTTGCCTTAGCTGGAAGGACTCACTCATCCTCATTTCAGTACTAGTGTAACTGCTAGTTAAATAGGAATAAGATAGTTAAATCAATCAGCTGTCTAGCACAGGAATTCAGACCTTGCATCTCAGGATGTACCCAGGCTTAACTGGCTAGAGGAACCTCTGAAATCCAAGGGGAAAGCATTAAGGAAACTTAGGAATTGCTGCCCAAAAAAAGATGGAGAACAGTAAGCATTATAAATTTTTAGCTTGAATCCCTAATGTTGTATCTTATATATTATACACCAGTGATTTTGAAAGAAGAGCAAAATGATGTGCCCCAATGTTTTTTCTATTCTGATAGCACCTCCTGGGCTTCAGCCACGCAATGGGTACCTTGAGTGTTGCCCCTGGAAAGCTTGTGTTGCCTCTCGCTTCTCTTGTGACAGACACGAGTCGATACAAGAACAAGATAAATAGTGCAGAAAAATAGCAAGTGCTGAACTTGCCTCAGTAGCATTTCCTGTAAGCATTTATGTGAGTGTTTCTGTTTGCGAGAGCGGCACGTCCCTGGACGTACGCAAGGGTTCATGCCGTAAACCTTTGCAATAGGAGCAGGGAACCTTGAGTTCCCTACTCCTGTTTGTAAAGGGTTCAGTCAATCGATCCAGGAACAAAAGCAATACTGTGCGTCTTAGGYGAAGAGTTACCTGCCAAACAGAACATAACAAACAGGGCAGCATCATAAGAAAGTGTCAATCTGTGGTTACGTTGGGCTGGGTTATGGGGGCACAGACTTCAGCAAAGCAGAACAGCAGAGCAGAGGGCTCGGCAAGTGGAAGATTTCTAGCAGGCTCAGGTTAGTAACATGCTAGTACAGACAACGCAGGGTTATTTGCTTTGTTTGATTTTTTTCTGTCTTTTGCTCAAATGGTAGCCTGCTAGGAGTGAGGCTTGCTCCTTCCCCCCACCCCCAGAAGGTRTGCTTTCTGGCCTCTGAAATAGTGTGTGGGTGACTTGAAATGAAATCTTGGGGGRTGTAATCTGAGAAGGGAGATACTTGGCAACCGCTCGCTTTCCTGACCCTTCTGAAGCCAACAGCAGGCCTTGTTTGTTTTTCATCCACCATGCCTTGACAGGGTTCCCCTGACCCGTAACAGTGCCAAAAGTACTGCCAGGGAAAACCAGGAGTGCTAAAAGAAGGGTGTGCCATATATCCTAAAAACATGTTTCCAGTGATCTGGTATACCTAACCCTATCTGTCCAGTGAAATAAAAATACTCTTGGTTCATGCTAAATAGCATTTGGCAGAGTCCTATGCATATAGTTTACCCCAAACAGTAAAACTAATTCTCTGTAGAAGCAGTAGTGGCATAAGCTGGAGTTTAGGAGCTGTTTGGGAAGTCTTTATGCTGGCCTGAATTCTGGGTACTGCTAGAGGTTCAAGAAACTTAAAATTAATTAATTATCTTAGATCACATGTAGTATCCTAATACTTAAATCCTGTAYTGAGATTGGCCCTGGCCATGCAAAATTGGATATTCCAGACATTATGAATGACATTGTTTGTTTTTTGTACCTTCCCCCCCCCCCAAAAAAAAAAAAAAAAAAAGTATTTCTCAACCAAAAACTTGAGTATCTCAATATTTTAGTATGGACAGGCTCACCATGGAGATGGTGAGCCCTAGGGGTACTTGATACTATGGGCCTGATCTAATGAATCACAGCTAGCCAGAGAAGAATGCCAATACCTGTGCGTTCCATCTTTAGATGCTTCACCATAGACAAGTAAAAATTATGACCTTATTTATGCTTTTTAAAATTCCAGGAGCATATTCAGACATTTAAAATCCTACATGCAGCAACATAAAGCTGGGTCCTAGCAGTCCACTCTTAAACCGATGCAAAGGTCAGTTCTGCCTGCCTATTTCATAGTAGTCGCTAAATGACACATTTGCCTCGTAAGGCTGCTGGCACAAATTTGATTAGATTAAAGCCCGAGTACAGCCATGGAACAAAGTCAGCTCTGTAACTGCATTTGCACACATACCATTTCCTAGCAGTGCTCCCTCCACCAGCTGCAGCTCAGGRTGTGCCAAATACTTTAAGTACAGGAGTCTTAGTATGGGCAAAAGCAGCATGTTTGGGAGAAGCCATAGAAAAAGGGAGGAAGGAGCAGGGAAGGGGGACAGTGTGAGGAGAATGGTAGTGGTGGGTGGCAACGTGAGCGATCTGACTGTGCTTCGACTGCTGGACACTGGTAGCTGATAACGTCTACAAGCGTCTTTCCAGGAGCAGAGAGAGCCTCCTGAGCACACCAAGTATTTCTGGGTTTGCATTCTGCGTTGCTACAGCAAGATGTTTGCGAGATAGGGGTGTGGGGAGGTGTGTGTGTGTGTTTACAAGAGATGCAATGGCCCAGAGAAATCTGTGCTGGCAGCAAGGAATGTATATTTTGAAACACAATTTTGTGAGCAGTCTGTGAAATAACATACTCGATCCAATCCAAGTTCTAGTTCTGCGTTCTTTTAGTGGCACTCTCTAGATCTATTAACCACACAAAGCTGAATTCTGATACCTGTTTTCTCCAGGAAACATCAGAAGCTTTTAGTAACTTAGCTCCTGCTTTACACTTCAGTCTCCAGAGGTTAACATCATTTTTCCTCATATTTTTGTCAAATGAGACAGATCCCATCCATCCCCAGTTAAACAGCAAAATGATTTATTGTCATGGGCTACAAGTACTACTCGTGCAGAAGCTTTATCTTGTCATCAGCTTGAAAGACTATTCCAATTAATGCCATTTGCGCTTGCCATGTAAGCTGCCGAGGGTGATGGGCCCACATTTCCATAGYGTGCTATCTGATAGCCAGTGCCAGTCACCGAAAATTTAACAAGTCATTCAATGCTAGTCAACAGAAGACCCATGAAGCCTCATTTCACACCAATTATTACTTAGCATATGTATACAAATTGATTTAAAAAAAAAAAAAAAAATTCTCGGGAACTTCTTTATGCTGTAATCYGGCAGCATGTGTCCATGCAACCAGGAGGCCCGCCCGGTGGTGATGCTTCTGCAGAGGCCCCCGCGCGGTCCCGGCCACCGCGGAAAAGAGCATGTTGGTTTTTCAGCCAGAAACTCAGGTTYGCGAAGCCAGCAGTAAGCGGGGGCTGCCCCAGGCTTGCTCCTGTCCCCCCRCCRTCACCCTCCTCCTCCTCCTCCCGCACCATTTCAACGGCGGTCTCCCCATCTTTCATCGTTCTGCTCATTTTCAATACTCTGCTTTTTGAGGCTTGGCAACGTTTCTTACTTTTTTCATGATGGAATTGCGTTACGGATGTTTGTTTAGCTCCTTGGGTATTTTCTTTGTGGGAGGAGAGGAGGGATTTATTATTTGTTGCTATCGATTTCAAATATAACTCCTTACCTGCCAAGTGCTAGTCTTGTTCTTAAATGTCCACTGAAGTTGCTCTTTTATTTCCTAGTTTGTGCACATAATTTTAGAGTAAAATTTGAAGAGGGAAATTCCTTTATCAGTAGAAACAAACCTTAAGACAAAACAACAGCACGAAAACACGTTTTCAGCCCTTTAGCATRACTCTTAAATAGATCTCTAGAAAACTGGGACAACTGCAAGGGGAGGCAAGTCCTGTTTATCCTCGCAGGGGGAGAATTCATGCTTTCGTCGTGGGCTGGCTGAGAGTTTCTCCCCCGCATTTCTAAATTGCCGGGAGAGTAAACTCGCCTGCAGCGACGGCCTGGCTCGGTATTCCCTGTCTGTCTTTGGAGTGTCACCTGYGAAGGTGAGGAGCCTGGAAAAGCCTCACCACATTATGTATGGGTGGCCTTTTGTTTACGGCAGACAAAGGCAAAATCCTCCGGATTACCTGAAGATATCGTGTAACACACAAGATGGAGTTACTATTAGTCTTTTCTAAGACATATTGTGTTTCTCTTGGGCATAGAAAAGAAAGTGCAGCCAATCCTGGGAGGGCAGCTCCCATTAAAGATTTATGCAGGCCTGAAATATTTGGCTTTAACCTTTTTTTTTAATAAGAGGGATGCTTTCTTTAGGTACAGCACACTGAAGTAGATGGTATCGCTAGTAATCTGTGGCTTAGGCACAGAGCTTCTAAATGATTTGAATTAGGCAGAAAATGAGGCTTTTTTTTTCTGTTTCTACATTTAAGGCTTCATTGCAAAATTTCCAACTGAAATGGCAATTTGGAGGGTTTTCACCCTCTATGTGTAAGTCTTCTTTTAGGCATATTCATTCAGTGAAACAACTTTCAAGCTGTTGAACTGTGTAAATGTTATATTAACATTTTCTTTTGCAATTATAGATGTCTTCTTGCTCTTGTTGAAATAGCCCTTTCAAGGGGAAGAAAAGAAAGCAGGAAGTGAGAGTACACAAAGAAATGAAAAAGTAGCAGYGTGCTCTATTTAATTTTTGAAATAAATCATTTCAACTTCTAATTTACCCTTCTCTAAGATGGTGGCTAAGGATAGACAAACAAAGAATACCGTGAGAAATAATTTCATTTGGTTCCTTTGTTACATTAGATGACTTAATTTTCACATGTTTGGTTTGCATATGGAGATTTGTCCAATGAGTCCTGCTCTTTGAATTTTTTAACTGATACCAAGAAAAGCTCCAGGAGTCTCACATCCATCATTCTTCAATTCACAAATTACAGAAAGGCAAGCAACTGCTCGAATTAAAGATGACAAATAAATAATGTGAATTAGCCCTTAGTCCAGCAGTTTCTGAGCTCCTGTAGTTTGATCAATTTAAGGCTACTGTGCTTAATTTCAAGTGGCAACTGATCCTTTGTGAAGAAGCCTTATATAAGCTAATACTAATTATAATCTTACAGGTTCTTTAAAATATCCAGTACAGTTGATAGGAGTCTTTTTTCCATGGTGTTCTACTGGGTGACACCACTGAAAAAATAAATCTTTTATTTCTTAATAAATTCTATGAGTAACTTCCATAGAACTCAGATTGATCTTTCCTAATTACTTCGCATAAAATACCTTTTTGTATGTTTTTCAAACCAATAATATTTTTGTTGTTTGACTACATGTTGTAAGACTAYTGCATTTGTAGCAGAATTTCTGTTGGAAACAGTAACTAATATTTTAGTGTTAGTGCAGTTCTTGTGATGGGGCTTCATTTTTAGGTGGTTATCATTTCAACAGATTTTTTATTATTATTTTTTTTTCTCTTCTGCCAAGTCAATGCCAGGAGCATACTTGTGTTGTTAGTGTTGCTCAGCAACTGTGATCTCTTCACTAGGTCTGACAGTTGCTCTCTCTCCAGGAGAGCAGAGATGCAAGAAGGACAGATGCATTGATCCTCAACACATTATCAGATCTTGTCACACACACACTTTCAAAAGCTGATAGCATCTAATAATCTCACTCAAGGCTCATTTTACACATCGTTGAGCTTTTACAGTTAAACTTAGAAAATTGCATTGTCTTGTTATGTCAAGGCAGGGAGGTCAATAATTAGGCCACTTTTCATCCAAAAAATAAACTAGCTGCTTTTAAAGAAGCTTGGCCTATATAAAAGAGCATTTTTGTCCCATTTAGAAACTACGAACGCATTAATGTCTGCATCAGTTCTTATCAGTTGTCTATATTGATTCCATAGACTTTCATGTGACTCAGCTTCTGATCAGCAGGCTAATACCAGGGTATCAATCAGAATATGAGTGATACTGTTATATGTTGATCCAGGATAATAACTGAGAACTGTAATCACTCTGCTCTGGTAGGTACTTGTTACAAGTAAAAAGATATTCTTTAAACAGTTGAACAGCTRTCGAAAAGACAAAAATAAAGTTTTAATTATGTAAAACTAAAATGCTAGCCTATGGGAGGTGTGCCAGATTTTGCTGAGCAACATGGTAAGTGACTAAAATTATTAATACTCTATTTCAAGTGCCTTGACACAGAAAACCTTCTAGAATCTGTAAGGCTGATCGATAACTGAAGAGCAAGAAGCATTTAAGACTGAATTGGCTRTAGTAAAGAAAAGCGGTAATCTATCTGCAGGCAGAAGTTGCTCCAGAGGAACTTGGCAATGTTCAGACTTTTGCTTTTCTTTACAGAAAACAAGTCAGAGGTGCTGCTTCAGATTGAAATGMCAGCAAAATATTTTTTGGAGTGGATCTGTAAAATGAGCACTAGGACTAGGTAACATTTTAACTATGAATTTTGAAGGAATTTGGTGCAAACTTGTTGAGTTGTGAACTGTGGCTGGTGATGCCAACTTTGGGCTGGCCTCAATGCCAGAGGCCTGGAAGGTGGCCCAGGTAGCACTAGATTACATGAAAAGATTTGGGTAACAGATGCTTAAGCCTGACTTTTGCAGTAAAAAGGGTATCATTATTAGAAAGGAAATCAGCAATTTCCTTTTAAGTATGATATAATCATGGTCAGCATAGCTCCTGTAGAGAAGAAAACCATGCACTGTTTGTCTCTCAGAGTTTCTTTGGAAGGACTTGGTGACAGTGGCTTATACAGTCTGTCTGGTAGATTTGTCTCCCAGCGATATGGGCTGTAGTCCCACCATCACATCTCTTCAGCCCAAGCACCTGTGTTTGCTTTCATGGAAAACAAAAGGCAAACTTCAGTCCTGCCAAGGCAGGGCAATGTGATTTGGTGAGCACTTGCCTTGATCTGGGTTGGGAAAAGGTAACAGGTCTCAGTAATTTAAATGTTATTTAATTACTTAGATTAAAAAAAATGTAGTCACTTAAAACCTCTATAGTTATCTGAAGTTGTCATGAAATCAAAGGGAAAGTACTGTCATAGATTATTAACTGGCAGGGGTGAGAGCAAAAGGAAATGAAGGGTGAGGAGTAAATGGTGAGAATTACCCAACTGTTTCTGTGCATGAAAAGATTTAGCTGGTTGCCATTCCTAAACTGGAAAGACACAGATCAGGAAAGACACTATTGAAATTGAAACAACCAAGGCCCGTGTGGAAAACTGGATAGAAAATAGTATTTCTTGTAATGCATGAACTAGGTGCACCACTTATGAAATCTCAAAGCAGTCAGTTTAAAATAGCTAATGAAGGTGGGATTTTTATATGCTGCATGAATAAAATGCGAAACTTAGTATTAGAGGGTGTATCAAGAATAAACGTTATGAAGGGGTTCAAATTTGACAAAGTCTTAAATGAAAGGTTGATCAAAGGGTATTCAATGCAATGAGACGATGACATTTTTCTCAAAGGAGCTCACAAGACTCCWGTTTCTGGGAGCCAGTAGGATGCGTTTTAAGCCCCCAGCCATGTCTGGGAACCAGGAGGGGAAGAGTTCCTCAGCGCAAGCAAAGTGTGTGCTGGGGCCATTGCAACTGCATTGTGTCTTGCGGTCCAGTGCCTGGAAGCATTCCTGAGCAGTTTTACTTATATACATGTARCTGCAGATAATGAACGCCTGCAAACAATCCAAAGTCCAGTTTGTGAGGTGGTCACCCCATTATTGCCCCAAGGTTATGGCTGGTGCTCGGCGTTGTTCACGGCAGTGGATGTCATCGGTAACTCRAGACTGACAAATGACAAAAAGCAAGAGTATTTGACAGTCGGATGCAGAAGGACCTATTTTAAGTGGACAATGGCTTTTATAGCTGACTTTCAAATTGTCATRTACCTCTACAAACTTGGTAGGCTATTTCATATACCTCAGTCAACTTGAAACTCCAGCATCAGTGGACTTGATCAGTTCTTACTGGACTCCTACACTAGAGTACAGTGGAGCTGGACAGGTAGCTGTAGTTCCTACTGTTTTGCATGTTTAGGCACAGGAGCCAAAAATGATTTTCTTAAAGCTTTCTGAAAAGGATAAAAGCAGAGTGAATGTTGTATGAAATTTTTAGCAGAAGCTATTTCTGTGTGGTCTTTTTCTCAATTTTCAAAATAAGAATGAGTATTTCTTTTGTTTAAAAGCTACAAGTTCTAGGCCTGCTTTTCTGGAGAAGGTAAGAGAACACAAGTTCTCTTGTGCTAATCAAGGCAATATAAATATGCAGGCCGTTTGCTAGACATTCAAAAGCCAGGCTCACTAGTTCCGGGTCAAAATGTTGGCAAACTGCCTAAAACATGCTTCTGGCCTCTCTAGAGAGAAGTTTCCCTATAACTTTTTCCCACTTCCATCTGTGCATCACATCAAGAATGTCACAACTGGGTAAAAGTACCAGGTATTTTTTTCAAAGTAGAGCCCAAGACCTAGCTGTCCAGAATAAACTTGTTACTGGAGATCAGATTAAGTTCTTTTTTTTTTTTTTTTTTTAATTCAGTATCTGTCATATATCATATTAACCTTTAATTATTTGAAGAAATGCAGCTCCTTAGGTAGCAAAGGTGCAATAACATGTCTCTTTGAAGCTGAATTTTCAAATGTTTCTTAAACTCCTATTTTAGTCTATTCAGACTCCTCTTTTGTCTTAACTATAGTGCTTTTTTAGTGCCTTAAACAACACAGCTCAAGTCAATGGCGTCTAATTCTCCTAACATCGATGGGTTTTCTTAAATAACTTTGGCTTAGAGGAGGGAGTTTTAAAACATTCAGGACCAYGTGTTCAAGGGAGGAGTCCATCTCAGACTCAGTGAGCGAACTGCTTCAGTTCTCCYGTGTGTATGTTGCTCCTCTGCTCTAGGAACTGCCCAGCACTTCTGGGTAACTGGGAGGTCCACCTACATCCATCTATGAAACCAAGCTGCTAMACATGCTGAGCTTATTTCTTTCAGTGGTGTTTGAGGGGAGAGGGGTGTATKTCCAGTATTCACTGCTAGCGTTGTAAGAGCTCCTTCGTTTGCGAGTACGTGACTGCAAACGAAGGGTGGGCGGTCAGCTAGAGGATGTCAAGGGTCAGTAAAATTGAGAAGCCGATGTACGTGGGCAGCTAAACATCAAGTTCTTGTCTTGTCACCAAGGCACAGTAGATGATTGGAAGGAAAAAGGYGGTATAGTTTTGGATGAATTTCCCTGTTTGAGAGCTGGTGGAAGCAAACTGGAATTACGGATCAGTTTTCCTGTACGAGCCTGGACCGGCGAAGAGGCGGGCTCCTGCAGACAGCAGCTGAAGGAGGGTGGAGGCCACCTTTCGGAAGGAATTCACGCGAAAGGCTGACTCCTCAGAGCCAGCTTGCGGTGTTTGAGAACATTTTCCCCAGCGCCCCGCTGGGCTGAAATTTGAAATGTTTCAAATTAATATGGGAGCTGATCCATGAGGAAACACCCGAGAGGAGTTGCCTGAAACGTGTAACATTACCCACTGTTTGTGCCGARACCTCTCTGCGAGGTCCTAGAGTTCGGACAACAGCCCTGAAATGAGGTAGCTGTTAACTGGAAATGCTTGCTTTCTGCTACTTTCCTTTTAAACCTTTAGGTTTATTATTCAGCCAGTTTCATACATTCAGTCAGCTCAACTTAGACGTGAGCTCACGCTGGCCCCCATTCAGTCCCTAACACTGAATCTGCGCATCTGAAAATGCAACAGCAAACCCTCCTCCTGACCTAGGGGTCAGGATCTATTTTTTTTTTTTCTGAATTTGGCTTACAGAGCAGTTTCTGCTACGTGAATCATTTGTTGCCTTTCAGATCTTGAAGAGGGCCAATCACTTATCCCAGGTCAAAGTTGCTGTGGAAACGGTAAGAATGCTTGTTTAGATATCAAGGGCAGAAGTACTCGATCCCTCCCTTGAATCAGCTGCACGTTGCACTATAATGGTTTCATGGACAGCAAAAAGATTTAGCAGTGCATGAAAGTGAAACATTTTAGATGAATAAACAATTATTTTATTTATTTATTTTTATTTTATTTAGTTATTATCAGTGACATTCCTTATTGGGCATTAAAAATTGTATGTTGCTTTTGAAAGAATAAAGCATAATACACGATTACTAGTATTCCACTTAAATATTTAATGTGTGCCTTGAGTCTTCCACACTAATAAACACAAATACTTAGAAAAAGTAAATGAAAAGGTGTTTTACAACAACAATAAATCATTATGCTAGCATGCGCAGAATAAAACATCAATTGTTTTTGCTAAGATAGTTGAAGTGATGTGGGTGGAATCCTTATTTGTTGTCTTGCTTCATATGATGAATATTTTGTTTATTACAGTTTAAGGAACGATAGAGTAGCCCATGATTGAGTCCTGGTGTTTRTTTATCTATGTTATAATTTATTGAGGCTAGGCTTAAAGACTATGCTTAATCTGTGTTTATTCTTTTTAAATCTTGACRTATTACTCTACCTCAGTGTACTATTAGCTGATCACTGTGGAGTGTTTTTTGTTGCTCAAGTCTTTCCATGTTTCAAGTGGTTCATCTGTGTTTCAAGCAGAGCTTCTACTATACCACGTAAGCTGCTTTTACTTCATCGAAAGCATATGTCACTGTGGAAAACTATATGCAGTATTATATAAAATTGGCAGCTACCTGGTAGCATAAATATTCTAGTTTTAGAGATAAACTGGGGAAAATTCCGTGGCTTTCTTTAGAAAAGGTGGGAAAATAGATGAGAGAGAAATAAGAAAAATCAGATGACATTGTAGTGAGGTTCTCAAGGCAGCATTTAAAGCAGATCTCTGATGTTCAGAAACGTCTGGCTGAAAGCAAAATTTTGATATCAAATGTAAAGAAGGAAATGAGGAAAAACTGAATAAAATGCTTTTTTGTCCTTCCATCTATTCTTAATATCTAGTAGGGAGTTGCACTGGATCATTGAAACAGTTGTGCTCATTCCTGCTACTGTGTGGAAGAAAAATTCTGTTAAATACAACTCTAAGTTTCTACATCCAGTTCTATCACTAGCTGTATCTCCTGAACACCCTTCAAATCATAAGAAGGAGGATCCAATGTGTGCTATTTCTGTATCATAATTACAGGCTTCTCTGTTTCAATACTGTTTGCAGTGGTCTTTATCTGATGTCGTTATTCTCCTTTCCATCTGATCCAGACTGCGGTATAATGTTTTTGTACACTAATTTCTTTCAAAGAAACAAACCTTTTGGCTGCTGAGCCTGCCTATTTGTAGTGAATAATAAGAGGGAAATTCTCCAGCTGTTTAAATCACATACATCATGTTTTGGGTGGGGAGAGGGAGAGTAAAATTATTTTAAATGACGTTTTGCCATCTGTAAATAACTAGCCATGAACTCTTTTCTCCATTAATCAGCTTGGGTCAGATCTCACTGACTAAAGCCCCCAGGAGCTTCTCAAGGGTACTGGTTTTGTTCCCCACCTATGGGCTACCCTCTACTGAAACTTAGGAAAGGAGAAGRAAAGGAGGATTAGGCAGAGCCTCAAAGCAGGCAAGAGCTTGTACTTGTGGTGGTAACTTCTGTTACGGTGTTGGGCTTTGCCAGTTCATTTGGGTCATTTTTTTTCTCCTTGAATGGAAATGACAGTACTGCCAGAACAGCTCATCAAACTAGCCGAAACCTGAAAAAGTCTTGATTAAAAATAAATGCAGCCCATAAGCTCAGGAGAAGGTGGGGCTGTGCATTAGTCCAGATGAGCCAAAGAATGCTGCAACCGCACTGACAGCATAGCTGGGTTTTCTGTARTGTCACGTGAATCCTACTGAGATGCCCCTGCAGCTACAGACAGGGTGCTGAAGTGGTGCTGRGGTAAACCAGACTTCTAGTATTAAGAAGCCATAAAACACTAGGTGAATATGTTATTTGTAGTGCTATTTCCTTTTTAATAGAAAGTGTTAACCACTGCAAGTTAATCAAAATCACATTAAAGGTTTTATCAAAGATGTTTACAAATGTATCACAAACTTAAATTTCCCAGGAAAATATTGACAGAAGAAACAAGGAAGGTTGGCTTGTTTATTTTCTGGTATCTCAAAGCTTTTGTATCACATTATTAGTTAGCTATAGGTAATTGTTAACATATGGATGCCCTAGACATCCATGTAAATGATGAAGGCACAAATCTTATTTGTGTGAACAAATCAACCACCTACATATAACTGTGTGTCCACATTTAAAGTGTGGATAAATTCTTGAAAACATTGCCTTAAATATTTCAGTGCTAATTTACTACTTTAATAGACATGAAACATAAGAGCAAGTTATACATAATGTAAATGACAACACCAAAAGATTGGAGGGGGGAAAAATTTAGATTGGCTTTGGTCCTTTTGAAGCAATAGCTGCTTCACACCACCAAATGCAAAAAGCTTCATTTGTATTTACAATAAGAGCCATTTTGTTGGCCAGTGGCAACCACTTGTACGAGGAGAATGCTACTTTGCTGTCACTCCCTGTTGACTATTAAATTAATACATGATGGTACCAGAAGCTAACGAATCACTGAAATATCTTCCAAAGCTTGGATTTATTTTCCTGGTATTATTTACACATATCTAAAGATTATTGGTCTAATAGAACTATTTTAATTCAAAATTTCCGTGCTTGTAAGCACCTATGTCTTAGCTGAGTACTTGTTGTGAGGTAGAAACACTTTGGAAATATTAGATAGAAATTGAGGGGGAGGGAGGAAAGACACGCAAAATGAGATTCACCTGCCACTTCATAACACTGAGGCCTCCTATTAGTCTGTTTATATATTTTTTTTGTATTTCTCTATTTTCTATTTTCCTGTGCTGAATTCACAGGGGAAAATATGATCAGCTAACTTTTTATGCATTCCTCAGTATAATTTCAAAGCAACCACTTATTTCAGAAGGTTAGCGTGTTTGGGCCAGAAGAGATGCCCTCAGTAACTTTGGAAAGTGTGGGTGGTTTGTGTGCACACAACCGAAGTTTCTTCCCACATTAATCTCTTTACATGGTAATTTTACCAATTTTGCCAGTATCTGACTTGCTGAATTTTAAAAGCTTCAGCAGGCTCCCTGACCTCAGTGCAATGTGACAGAAGCACTTGTAAGCCTGAGGACTCCAGCTATTGCTTGGAGGGAGCAATGTGCTGTTTTATAAGGCAAGCAATGCTGCTGTTGCATTCGCACCAGCTAAAAGCATGTGTGTGGTGAGGGAAATGGGGGACACTGGGAGAATTACAGGCAAACTTAAGCAGGTGTCAGGAGGTTTTGTTTGGGCATCTACCAAAGCCATTGATTATGAAGAGATTTACTGTTCATGGCTCTTTATTTACAATACAACTCAAGTCAACTATTGCAGTCCTAAAGCAAGAACTGTGATTTTAGAGGTTTTTCATGGACTTCTGTGGAGTTGCAAGCATAAACTTTGAAATAACATTGGATAAGAAAGGCAATATCCTTTTCTTTCCAAGTATTTGTTGTGTTGCATGCTGCTCCCTGTTACACTAAGTATAAATCTGGAGTGAGCGCCATGATGTTCAAAGCAGTGATCCTAGATATATGAGTGTAACTGACAGCAGAAGTGGGTCTAGAGAATTTAATAAACTGTTTAGAGGTTGATTCAGTCTTACCTGCAGCCTTCTTTTCAAGGTTATTTTATTATTGACTTGTTTCAACAGAGCCTCACATGCCATTTTCAGTGCAATCAATCCTTTTTCTTTATAGTGTACTTTTTTCCATTGTAGGCCATACAAGTGAGTTTTGCTAAAGGCAACATTAAAAACATCAAACTGTGCTAAATTCTTCAGATTCATGCAAGGAGAAAAGATAACACTAATCTATGTATACATGATACCTCTTCTCATGTTATCAAAATACATAAATTCATATTACAGATTAATTTGGTTTACAATGCTTCTTCTTTGGGGTGAAGGGTTGGTAACAGAACTAGAGGAAAAACAAATGCATATAGCTGAAGGATAAATGTGGTTTGAACAAGCGAGAAGGGGCTGTTCCAAAATAGTATCACTGAAAGAAAATGCATTGGTGAATTGCAAGCTCTGATGAGTCACAGGCTTTAACAGGGTCAAGCTGGCTGGGGAAGCAAGATCAGACAATGCTCAAAAGTGCAATAATTAAGAAAATGTGAAGTAGAAAACATGTATATGTATCTCAGGGTCTTCCAATAATCAAAATAAGGTGCTAACCATATCTTGAAGGTAATGTTTCTATCAGTTTGAGCAAGGTGTTTTTGTAAGTTCATGCATATTTTTAAGCAATTGAAATAGTACAATTTATTGATAAGACTGCCATGAAAGCCTCCTTTTTCCCTTTTTTAATCAATAAAATWTGTTATTATTTACACACCCTTTTCTTTACCAAAACTGGTTATTTTATCTCCCTGATGCACCAGAATTGAGTAAAGCAGGAAGAAGTCTGTAGAATACAAAACAGCTGCTGCAAATGGCTGGCATGCACATAAGGGATAGCTCTACTCTTAAATACTGCTAATATTTTTCTAGCACAGCATTATCAATCTGTGTTTTACAAGTAAGATTTCCAGGCTCTTGAGGGGTGTGGGGGGGGGGCAAATCTCAGTTCATTTTTACTGAGGCCTTTGCTGCTATCTCTTATGCATAATTATATAAACCAATTGATGGAAAATATCATTGATACCATTTGTATGCAAATGCATGTCATGTGGTTTATCACACACACAAAAATGGAAAGAAGGAATGCTGTACTGAGGCTACCTTTTTCTCCTGATACTAATAATTGAAACAAAATTAAAATAATACTCATTGATAATTAGTGTGATGTGGGTAACTGCTAATTGTATTGCACTCCTTTTTAAAATTAGTATGCTGAGTCAAACACTAATCTTAGGCATGTCTTAGCAGCAAACAGGAGCTGCTGCTATGAAGTCAGGTGTTCGCAGATGCTCTTTCCACAGCAGAATGGCTGAAGTTGGAAGGGATCTCTGGAGGTCATCTAATCTAGTCCAACCCTCAGCATAGCCCCATATGGGGATTGAACCCACAACCTTGGCATCAGCAGCATCATGCTCTAACCAGCTGAGCTAAATCTGCCCCCAACAACAGATAGGGTGAAGTTGGGCTGGTAACTACTTACCCATAAACTTTCTCTTACAATATCTGTGTCCTATGTTAAGTGCTCAGAGTGCTATCTGTGACTACAATTTATTTAGGTAGCGTCTGTAATGTTAGACACTTAAAATCCACTGGACTTGCACTGATTGTGGGGTAGAGGGGGGGAAAACAAAATACCGGTTTTGAGCAAAAATGGGTTGTTTGGCTTGCGCAAGCCTTATGATTTTCAAATAGGCAAAATGCTCTTTGCAATGAATGCGAGAGTTTGATCGTGGGCTCCCTGCAAGGCTTGTGCTGGAGGCAGCGTGGCACACTTGGGCTCTAGGTGAAGGTATACAAAGGTGCGTGTAGGAAGATGAAAGGATGATCGTTCACCTTTGATTGCAAACGAATGAGAAAGCAGGGAAAAACAAAGGCATAAAGTGAGAGCTTAAATTACATAAAGTGTAGGAGAACGAGTGGAAAAAAAATTGAAAAGTTACTTTGTAAGAGTTTGCCCTTGATTCCTTTATTCTTCTACTTCTGCTTTTTCTTTTCTTCTAAATAACAAGTTAATAACTTCATGCCATTGATCTGGTTTCTCTTAGAAGAAGGAAGTTCCTCTGGCTTCTCTGAGCACAAGGCAAAGCAATGAGAACAAACCATCCTAAAAAGAAAAAAAAACACGCAGAGTGGAAACAGCAATGCTTGGGAAAGTGGGATGGAAAGTGTCTATGAAAAAGGAAGAATTAGGTCAACGGGAGTACTAAAAGCTTTCTGGCATGGTGTCCTGCTAATGAGTGTCACGCCAATTATCTTACTAATGTGCAGACAGCTTAAACATTGGCTGTTTAAAAATTGCAGTGAAACTAATTAACCAGCCGCTGTCCCATGGTTTTGCATTGCCAACAGTTAGAGGTCACCCACACAACTTGAACAAGAAGAAACAATACTTTTCACCCATAACTTATGGGGGGAAAAAGTCATATTAAAAAGTCTGAGATCTGCAAATAACAACCCATGGCGTCTGATACCTTTTTAATAACTGCTGATTGGAGATGTCACGTAAAGCTATCCTTTTATTGCACTGAGTCTTTTCCAGCCCTGGTGGCAGAGGGACAGTACAAGTTCTGGTACATATTAGAATACTGCTATATGCTGATRGAGAAGACTGAAGGGAAGGCAGCAGGTAAGAATGGAAAAGAGCCTCTGTCATTTGTTCATACAAACATGAATACCCCTGAGGTTTGAAAAAGAAATAATCCTATGCAATCAACAACTTTTTCTAGATCAGGTTGTTCTAGACATTAGGGGTTGCAATATGATACCACAGATTTGACAGAGAAACTAAGGAATCAAGAGAGCTTAAATATACTTAGTTTAACAAAAGAAAATAGGATAAGATAAATACTTACCTTTTGTTCTCACTCTGTCTTCCCTCGCAAAAATTTAGTACTGAGTTACTGGTAGTTTGCCGATATAAGGACTAAGCTATTTTTCCCAAGTCTGTTGGGCTCTTTTTAAAGGCGTTATTTACCAAGGTAAGTAAATAAGAGATGATTGAAAAGGCAGATTTGAGGGGGGAAAAAAATGAGAGAGAAATCTGATACAGAAAAGGGGAAAGGACTGTTTGTACTGGGCAACGATAATAAATTGAGAAACAGTTGGGCACAAGTTCAACCGAAACAGAGCTGGCGGAAGCCGCTGGCGCTGACTGGCGAGCCTCAGCCCTCGCGCTGCAGGTCGGCCGCGAACGCGGCTTCGGCCGCCCCGGGCAGGCGGGCTCGCAGCCGCTCCGCCGGCGCAGCGCACCAGCGAGCCCAGCCCTTCGTGCGCTTCTCCAGGTAACGCTTTCGCACAGCGAAAGCTCTCTTTTCCTCTYTTCCTAGACTGCGCTCCCCCAAAGGAGCAGGGGGCTGCCCGCAGGCTGCGGTTCGGCGCTGCGCAGGTTTTCCCTGCTCTCCTGCCGCCGGAGCTTGTTCTGCTTTGGTCTCACTCTCCTGAATAAAGGCTGCCAGGCATGTAAACATGTGCCGGACTGTAGGCAGGAATTACGTTACAGGCAAAAAYCCAAGAAGGATCACAAGGAGACCACCAAACTGCTCTTTTGTAACTCACGGGAGGCTGAATTAATGTACTGAAGTCCTGAACATTAGCGCACTGCATATGTGTAGCGTATACACTGAATTAACCAGGCTTTTGGTGATGTGTGTGTGTGGGGGGGTATTTTTTAACTTCTGAGAAGAATGACATTTTTTTTTGTGCCTTTACCAGTTCCCTCGTTCCCCTTTGGCTGTGCTCTGGCATCCATTTGACTCAAGCTGGCAAAGAGGTGAAGATCTTGTATTTTTGCATGTTTTGTGCAAATTTGAGAAACAACTAGAGAATAAAATTCAAAACTAGGACTATACTTTCACCTTTTTAAAAAAAAAAAAAAAAATCCTCCTAATTCCTTATGGGGGGAGCTACCATTTTATTAATGGATCCGGATTTGGCTCCGACTAGCCACAGCATGCAGTGAAGTGCATCACTCATCCAGCCACCAGGTCCTGCTTTTGAAAAGGGGGTGGCATTAGAGACCAAACCTGCAAGAGGAGTTTGGGGATCACTAACAGAGTCCCAGAGCACAAATACGTAGGAAACCAGGTTTCTTTAATCATGCAGTTTATGAAACAGTTGGATTCATCCACATCTAAAATGTTCTATTCTTTGCCATAAAGTGTTTTAATCTGAATCTCTTTTGTCAGTCAAAAAGTCAGTCGTGATAGTTGCAAATATATGAGTCTCCCTTCCTTCCTGTTCCTTAGTTACTGCAGAAAGCGATTTCTGCTGCCATGCTTTCGGATTTTGCATTGGTGGTGTTCCTACTCAATCRCAGAGAAGCAGAATCAGCACTGGGCAAAAAACTGTCAGCACGGCTCCGGAAAGTGGTGGAGGGACCACAGCGCCTTGAACGATTACATTGATCGTGCTTCTGTTTTAGTACTGTGCTCAACACACGGGGTCCTGCTGTTATGACAGAGTAAGCAATTTTGAGATTCCCTATTGCTTGTACAGCACCAYTGTAGTGACCACTATTGTTGTGTGCAACTCAGGTGAAGCCCTAGACAGGGGTTTAGCTGTTGGTGCATAGCATGCTGACCATCTCTGTGTGTAAYAGCCAGCAGGAGAAAATACTGCATATAGAGTAATCAAGTGCCAGGGCAAAGGATGGGGGTAACTAAGACAGCATGTGATCTGACTGTCCTCGCCTGGCAATTGGTCTCTGGAGCAAGATACAGTTTGCCTTTTCCTCAACGTGGTGCTGAGCCTGTCAGAGGAGCAGGGAGATGTTATTGGCTCGGTGACAAGCCCTAATGCCCCTCAAATAAACACCRCTATCCTCGGCAAAACCTGAACGAGCTGGTTTTGCACCTCTAATATACCGCCAAATTTAGGTTATCTAATGTGAGCTCTTAAAGCTGACAGTAAACAAGATTGTAATAATTACTGGTGCAAAGCAGTGTGTTAGCACCGCGAAGGAGAAGTCAGGGAAGCATGGAAGATCATTAATTTTTCCCATGATGTTTGACTCAGCATGTGATCTTTTGGCCAGGAAAATGCTTGAAGCAGTGTAGTTAGTAACACTTCTCCAAGAGACTGTCATAACCATACTTTAGACACTGAGTCACAGATGTTTACTAAATCATCATCACACACTCTGGTTTCTAAGAATTACACAGAGGTGGGTTCAGTAAGACTCATTTCTTGAATGGCCTTTTCTGATAGCAGACACCCCGTGTATAAATTCTCCCCATACATTTTCCTGCAGWTCAAATTACAGTGCTTGATTAATTGATTTGACTGGAGAGAATGCACCAAGTAAAGTTCAAATGGAAAGAATAAGCAGCTGGACACATGTTCACTTTCTTTCACAGTCTTGTTAGCTCACTTTGGCTGATGATTTCATGCACGCTGTGGTACTAAAGTGCGTTCACAGTGCCGTCTCACTGAATATAGATAATGTTCTCATAGCTGTTGGAAGTGTGAAACAAATTTCATATAGGGCCCAATTCTAGTTCTGTTGATATCTGTGGGAGAATTGCTGTGCTTTCAAGGGGATCGGTATTTGGCCCTTGTGATGTCCTCTTTGAAAGCCTTCCTTCTGTTTTCTGCTGCAAATGGGCATTCTGAAAATATCCTGTGCATCAGAAATGTACTTTTATCCTTGCATATATAAAATTTCTCTCGCCAGAGTGATTTTTGGAAAGCTTGTTGAATGKTTTTTCTAAATTGTTCATACACAGCACTCGTCTGAATATTGTGGCTTTTGTCCTTTTAAGGAAATGGATATCACAAAACCTCAAAGAAGTAGAAGATGGGTTTTGCGTGGTAAGCATAATCCTTTCTGCAAGTTCCAACCCAAAAGCAAGCAAAGCCTGGGGTATTTCCATGATAGTTTGCTATTTTGTGTTTTTCATTGCGTGCTATACTCACTGTCAAGAAGAAGAAATTCCCTCCGTCCCCTCCCCATGTTGTAGCAGTATTTCTTGTCATAGTTTACTTGCTCTAATGAAATAATGGTAGTGTGAGAGCAAAGTAGTGGGCTGCCATGCGCACCCAAGCCATGATGCTGCTGCTTCTCTTCCTACGGCGGCAAGTCAGTGACATGTTGGAGACGGCAGGTCTGGTCCTAGCGTGCCTCGCATATAACCTTGTCTGAAACGATATCCGTATTAATTACTAATCTCAAGCAAGCTGTCAAGGCCTGACTGAACAAGCAGAGGTAGAGAGAAACTCTCCCCTAAAAAGCCCCAGTCCCCCCCCAGCCCACCTCCCACAGGAAATCCAGCAGCCACTTCACTGCACTTCCTCCCATCACTCTCCAGAGCTCAGCCATCCATCTAGGAGTGTGAAATGCATTTTTCCCTCCAGTCCCACCATGTTTTTCCTKCACTGTCGGACTATGTTCCTTGCTMAGCATTTATTGTGGAGAGATGAAGGATGGTTCTGCTCTTAAGACAAAAGGCAGAAGTAAAAGTTCATCTTCAGAAATGGAAAGTGGTGAGTGAGGTTTAGACTACACCTGCGCTAAACTGGTGGCTAAGCTGGAGTTCGTGTTGGTGAAATTTTAAGAAACGGTGTATGGTTATTAACCATATTAATAATGGTTAATTATTAAGAAATGGGGCATTCCCCCAGCCCAAACTTTGATGATAATGCAGACGTAATTTGGGTTTGCACACCAGCAAAATGGTGACTAACAATGTGTTTTCCCTTTTAAACAAATTTGGTACAAAGCTATCATAGAACACGGTCTCTACAGTAGAGGACTGGGACGTGGCTGATGCAGCTCCTGCTTGGAAGAGACTTCCTTTAGATGTTATTTTTCACTCTTTACTACATTCCTGTGTTTTTATGACAGGAAATAAAAACAGGAATATGAAAGTTCCTACTTCACTTTTTTTTTCCCCCCCAAAGGAGAAAAAACATGTCAACACTAATTTCAGAGAAGTAAAAGACAGTTGATGAATCTTGGAAAAGCCTGCCTTCTGCACAGTCACCATTGCAAATACAACTGGTCTGCACTGTGGACTTAGCTTAGCCCACCTATGGGTGCTGGGGAGCAATGGACCCCTATCGGCCCTGCAGACCCAAGGGGACTACTGTGCTCTCCTACAGCATTGGCTGTCTCCAGACCTTCAGTGCACTCAGCTAGAACATATAGTTAGGTGAAACAAGGTGCCCTTCATTCCTTTCCTCAGAAACTAGAGAAGAGGAATGAACAACCCAAGTGAGATGAATCCCATTGGCGCTACGTATATATTCTTACATGTCCATGACTGGCCCGATGCAGCTGGAGATGGGGCTGATGTGAAACTGCCAAAAGTACAGCAGCTCTAGGAAACACTGGGCTGAACCTACTATAGCACAGAATAAGAATGCATAATAAATTAAGGTTAAAGAAAAAAGGATATTTAATATCTAATGTGGTATGTTATGTTGGATTTAATTTCTAAATCGAGTTTCTTTAAAACACCCAAGTGTTTTCAGTCGAGCTGTGAGAAGAGTATGCTGGGGTTGGATGGCTCACGGGCTCACTGACTGTTCCTCATATAGTCCACGGTGCTGTGGGAGGACTGGCAAAAACTAGAAAGGTGTTGTCAACCTGCGCAGTTTGAAAGAAGATGTTTGACCTCTTTATTAAGTGTTAGAAAAAGGACACCAAAATTCAAACATAGCACACTTGTGTTAGTCTTTGTGTCAGATCAAATAATACGGATATCTATAGATCTAAGTATATTAATGGCTTTGGGTTTTTTWAAAAAAACTTTAAAAAAGAAGGATGACTAAAATTTGTACATGTAGCTTGACAGTATATTTTCTTTTAGGAAAATCTGAGAATAAAAGCAAAATTTACGTACGCTAAGCAGATGTTTACAATTAGTTCTTGGTTAACATCACCCAGCTGGCCATGGATGACTTTGTGGAGGAGAGAGCATTTGAGAATGTCACATGTTTATATAAATCGAGACTGTGGCAGTCATGATGCAGAGGCGAGCGTGCTACATTTCCCATTTTAGGTAACTCTTTCAAATCACATCATATGACAGTCTTCACTGTCACAGGTAGCCACTAATGCAGTGTGTTTCCAATTCCCCGTAACACTTGGATGCCTACACTGAAAGCAACTTTATGCATAATGGTATTATTCATAGACATGTAACGGAAGAATCTATATCTACAAATATCTCATGTCAAATTTAAGGACTTAAATCAGGTGGTAAGATATTAGGGGCATTCTTATTTTTTGATCAGCTTGTAGTAGTTTAAAGATACCTAGTTGTAATCACATTGGCTTGAATATAACTGGAGGTAAGTAAGGCATAATCTTGATAATATATTTTGTTTTAAAATCAGCTATTAACTCAGCAACTGATTTGTGTCATTTCATCATTCTGTTTTGAATTTTTATATTAATCTACTGAAAATATCACTTTGCAGCTAGTGTGAGAAGTTGTTTACTATACTGCYATTTGCATTTTCAGTGACATTTTCCAAGGTACTTTCCTATTGGAGGCTACAAACGGAGAGGAAAATCTTCATCTTGAACTGTCCCATTATGAGCGTAGGTGTCTGTCATACAACGAGGGGCTGAAAATTCTATGCATGTATTTACCATTACTCATGCGATTAATCCTACTGTGCAAATGAATATGTGGACAAGCAGAATAGGGGAGCAAGCTTTTTTCCATGCATCTTTCATACCATTGGAGAGTTTCTAAATATGATTAGGGAACACATGGTACAGATGCACATCAGAAAGAAATGTCAGCTATGTTATATTAAAAGATTATATTATAAAATGTTTCACTGTAAGAGTCAAAATTCTAATTACTGCAAACATCTTGGCCTATGGTACCATAAAATTAAATGTGATATTTTAATTAAAGCTATGGGTTGGGGGATGAGCTACGATATTTTAGAAATGTGACRCATTCATCACAGTGCCTTCCAAATGTTCTCCTGTTCATGGAAAATTTGCCTTTATCCTGACAGTTGGTTCTGTCAAGATTATTTTCAGAATGCATGGGCAATCATCTCAGATATAAATAATAATTTTGTATGTGATATATCTGTGTTACAAGAGTTAAAGTTACCGAGTTAAAGTTTTTACGAAGTAGAACACATTTGCAGAAATACATGGCAAGTATTTAGTTCCTAGTTAACAATAAATATTAAATCCAAAACTAATTCTACTTATTGGGAAGGCTGAATGAACCTGTGTCACTTGTTGGACTTATTTTTTGATGAAGTTTAATTCTTCAAAGCAGTTTGTGCGTTTTCACTGTACATTATGTATATAAATGTGGCCAATTCTAATTCCAACACATATAAAAGAAAGCCTGTCAATGTATTTCAGTGGATTTTTTGTCAGCTTTTCAGTGTATCCATCCAGTGTCTGGCTCTTCTGTTCCTCCCTCAGTTCTTGTATCAGCGTTTCACCTGGCCTTGGCTTCCCTGTCTCTGAAACGAAATAAAGATATTTCATTAGAAGGCAATGTGAGTATTATAATGAAAGCCATTGCAAACATAATATGTTGTTCAAGTTAGATGTACAGGAAGAGGAAAAGGAGAGAAGCCTGTATAATGTGAAAATTTTCTTTTAGAACTTATACTTTCTCCAACTCTCTAAAGGAAATCTGAGGGAAACTGTTCATTATCAAATTTAAATCCAGACCATTTAGCTTCCTCCATGACTGTGCCTGTAGTATTTCTAATTTGTTCAGTTCTGAGGTGTCTTTCTAGTACATTATTGTGAAAGGTGCATTTTAAAAATACTCGAATAGGATGGTGTGGGATTTTAATTTAAATAAAAGGCTTTGAACATTTTCTTTTAGAACTGTCAATTAAAAAAAGGGGAGGGGACAACACTTTAAGAGATGGACTTTTTTTGGTATCTGTTCTTTCATTTTCTGAACTTCATGAGCACACAATCATTTCACAATGTCTTGTTTTATAAACTCGGAAATGAAGCTAAAATGAAGTAACGTAAAGAGGAGCAAAATTAACCCGAAGTGCAGTGGCGTAGTGTCAAGGGTCCTTCAGCTGGCGCTTGCTGTGGGCATGTGTGTTGGTGGGAACAACCGTGGTGAGAGCTGCCTGGGAAAGGGTGAACGGGGCTTGCTTTTCTTGGGGACAATATCCAAGTTCCTCACGTAACCGTGGACTTGATTTGCTCGTACGTAAAATGGAGCTGTTGCTCAGGGGCATCTCCTTGTCGTAGTTCAGAAGGGATGGTGGGTCCAAGTTCACGAACGGGACGTTTGTGAGGGTTTGTGTGTGAAATTAGCAGAAYGAGTACAAGGTCTAGAACAAAATGCCCAGCCTTCAGTAGGGAAAAGGTAGTTGAGTGTCCTCTTGCTTTCCTCTGTTTTTAACAGAATCCGCAAAATCTGCCTGAAGTATTTTGATTACCTTGTAATCCAGTAACCTTCACAATTAATATCTCTAATCTCGGCGTGCCCTTCACCAAGGCACAGGGATGATGCGCTGAGATGAGCGCGTTACCCAGCACGTGCGAGCCGCCCTGMGTCCCGGCGGCGCAGCTCTTCCGTGCCGGTGCTGTCGGGGCTCCGGAAACGAGAAAGAGCTGCCGGGATGCAGCTGCAGCGTGAATCGGGCAGAGGACACGTTTCACTTTCAGCTACTCTGTCATTCTCCAGTGTGACTCAAAAGCTGCTTATCAGCACTAAATGATTTCAAAGGCATGATGCCACCCCATAAAGCCCATACAGGACGGGGGCAAGGTTAGTGTGCAGCACCACAAATCCTCTCTCCGACCGAAATAAAGTCAAACACAAGTGCTATCACTYACAAATAATAGACCTTCTGATTTAACATCGTATCACTAAGGAGATATATTTAATATGATTTTTAAATTTACCTAAACTTGTTTTTTGTTTTTCATGCTTAGTAGATAACGTAGCTGCATAACTAATAATTAGTAAGAAAGAGCTTTTTACAGACAAATGAAACCCACCAAGTAACTGTTGCTCTAAAGGTATGCAAATAGTGGGAATGAAACATCAGAACTGGACCTGTCCACATTGTGGATATCCACAATGTGAAGTGAATAAAATGATACTCAGAATTGAATTAGAATTAACATRTAGCATATTTTGTTGTGCCTTGTGGAAAACCATTTTTTTCTAAACTGTGTTCATGTTATGTTGTATAGCAAAAGTTAACTGGTTGTTCTTCAGGACAGCTAATATTCTATTTGTCAAGAAGACATTAATGTCCAGAATGATGTTCACTCTTTTGTGGTCCGATGCTGCTAGCCTGCATTACGCAGAAGAGTGCCCATCCTTGTGTACCTACTTGCAGACTTGAGTGAACTTTGAAGGATTATGACTATTGCGAATAAATGACAGGAATAGGTTAATGATTTCAGAAAGGAGTCTGTGCTTCTCTCTRTTGTACAAGTGGTGTATCTAAAGGATATCCCAAAATACCTGRTTATGAAGGAATGCAGTTTATTCTTTGGTCTGCAGAAATGTAATTTACGGGTATGTTCTTTTATCTGAACTTAGTAAAAACCTCATGGCATATTATACTTGCTGAATTGTTTACTTTTATGTATCAAAAAAACTAAGGCACTACTTTAAAAAGCATGAGAACTTTGGTAAGTACATAGTTGTGGGATTGAAGAATCAATGAAACATAGTAAACTGAATCATAAAGAAGTCTAATTTTGCTTCAATAGCCTTTCAAAAATTCTCAACTCAGAAATTTAAGACAAAAATCCCTGTCACTTATTTTTAAAATCAACAAGTGAATACAAGTACAAAAAAAATGTGATAACTAGCAGTAAAAACAACTTAAAATCAACTTCTCCCAGCTGAAAAGGTACAACATCAGCGTCCAAAAATATGCCCCTTTTCTGAGTCCCCCTTGCTTCCTTTTTTCCTAATTTTAATACGATAGTTTCTATCAAGATAGAGTAAAACCGCATGAAGTTATTTCTTTCAGAGAGCAGGTCTGCAGAATACCTTAGAATACCTTAGATCTGAGGAGATGTCTCACTCACTGCCAGGAATTTTGGGCTCCATAGTCTTCCAGTTTGTTTTGCTATTAACCTGTTATATAATTTCTTTCCTCATTTGTAYGATCACTCCTTGTTGATGTTTAAATTTATATGGACTCTTCTTTCATAAAAAGAAACTGCTAAGATATTTTGTGAGTTTTCTCCACCTTGACATAGCCAAGYATTACTAAACAGTGTGAGCCACAAATCACTGTTAAATCTTCAGCCTCTTACATACCTTGTATTCAGCCAACCAGTTACTATTCAGCATGCAGAAAACAGGGTCTAGGTCTTGAGAAATACATCCTCACAGCAGAGGCAGTTAAGTCAAGTAACAATGTTTCTTCCTTAGTGCACAGAGGAATTTCCAYTTGTAAAGACGCCACCAAGCTGGATGCATGTTAGGACACTGAATAGAAGAAGTCCACCTATCAAAGTGTGTTTTAGGGTTTTTTTGAAGTAGATAGCTGAAAATGGCAACCTATTTCCCTAAAGTTCAAAATTTTGTGTATTTTAAATTTGTTTGGTTAATTTCCTATGCAAAATGAATGAGGACAGCGACATCTTTTTGGCTGTGAGGTACAAAGATCATTATGTTCAGTCCAACTCCTACCAACTGTTGTTTGTTTTTTGCTTTTCTGCTTAGTCAGATATTCATGTCTCCTCTCTGAAATGCTTTAGAGTTTGGGCTACTGATTTCAGTGGCAGCAGGACCAGACCCCTTGTCACTGGCGTTTTCTTCAGACGTCCAAGAAGGAAAACTTTGGAAATGTTCAGATTCTGCTGGCGATGTAACTTTTGGAAAAGCTTATGTCCCTATCAAAAATATTAATCATGGTGTAATGGTTGGTCTGTAGTGTTCAACTGATGGGATTTAAGTGGCTGAAAGGAGTCTACTCTTATCTCTTTCGAGCTGCTACTTGCTTTTCAATTTGTTTACTTTGTTTTATGGTAATTGGGTTTTAACACTCTGGCATCAGAGGTCCTGCGGTGCGTTCCTGGTCGGAAGAAATTTGCGCCAGTTGTGGTGTGGGGGCTCAGCCTCAGCAGCCGTTGGTTTGCCAGGCTTGTGCCTGGTAAATGCTGGAAAATGCTGAGGGGTTGTGGTTCAGCAAAGTAGAGAAACCTTGCTTTCCAGTTTAAGCATAAATAAGCCCATTCTCTCCGCTGGAACCCAGCAAGGGGCTGAGGCAACATCCCCAAAGGGCAGAGCCTTCTGCCAGTAGCACTTGTTAAACTTGGTGAACACTTCATTCTTCAGTGATATATGAGCATATGGTGACAGAATACAGGAAATAACATGGAAAGAAACATCCTGTCTTTGGTTAWACAGACCAGGACAAATACTCAAGGCCTGACACTGGGGACAATCAAATCTGCTGCCTTTCTGAAGAAAGATCTCTAGACTTTTATCACCATCATGGACAGTCTAGCAGTACCCAAAGAATAGCTGAGCTTCGTCCCAACACTTGCCCTAGGCCTATGCTCAGTTTAGTGATAAAACTGTGAGAAGCTACTCCTGATTTTTAAATGCGTTCTTGGAAGTCTATGTATTGCCTAGATTTCAAGAATGCAACTTCTCATTTCTTAAGTTTGACAGCAACAGCAGTACTTTAAATATATTACTGATTGATTTATTTACAGGGGCTTTCCGTGCTCGTCTGCATTTTCTTTTTAATCTCTATATGATGTATCAGGATAGCAATGAATAATTTAGCTTGAAGCGCAGACCATACCCTCTGGATGTGGAAATTACTTCCTTTCCAATGTTGCATGGAAACCTGGAAAATCTAAACTGTGTTTGACTGAAGTAATCATCTCACACAAGGTCAGTAAATTCCTTGCCTAAATTCAGTGTCCTAGCATATGCTCAYTGCTAGTCTAGTATTTCAGCAGTCTCCTTTCCCATTCTTGTGTTGAAGGCCCATAGTTTTCTTCCAAGTCTGGCTGAGTCAAAGCTATGAAAGCCCTGCCGAGTCAGGATTTATCTTAAAAATGGTAAGCTATCTGGTATTCAGTCTGTGAAGGATTTTTTTTTTCTGCACTAAAATGGATGGGTGTGAATTCTCTGCTAAAACATTTATTTCTTTGGGTTTATATATATATATGTGTGTGTGTGTGTGTGTGCACGCGCGCATCTGTATGCATGTGTGTGTATATATATATGTGTGTGTGTTTTTTGTGCACATCTGTGTGTGTGTGTGTAAATTTATAGCAGACTACTTTAACTGAAGTGATAGCAGTGCTTAGTACAAACAATTTTAGGGAATTCATCAACTGAAAATGAAGATTTCCAAGTTACAGAGTCCTTTCAGAAACATCTCTCCTGACTCAAACTTCTTTGGTGTGGAAGAGAAGATAAATTCATAAGTTAGAAGAAGGTTTTCTGGCTCCTGTGTCCTAGGGAGGATGAACAGTCTGGGTGAAACGAGTAATTTAATTAATACTACTCTCRTGGTCTTAGACACACTRTATGAATGCAAGTGATTCAGCCTTYCAAAGTGAAGTTAAATAAATATAAGATGTTGGCTTTTTGAACCATTTGACAGATATCTTCCTATCATTTCATACTTATTTTATTCATTTCTTATCATTATTATCATTCTTACCATTTGACAGATAACTTATGTCACTAGGTGAATTATTTTCATAGTAACTAACTCTAGCGTCACAGATACAGCAAGGGATATCAAAACTTCAACACAAAATAGGAATCGTTAATGTAATTAAGTGGTGTACGTAAGGGCATACGTTTAACTAAGGAAGAGAAATCGGTTTAATAACACCCTATATGCRTTACTGCATGAGCCAGGTTACCTGATGTTGAGTTATACCTCTGAGAATCAAGGTCTGCAAACCACTCAGGCAAAATTTTTTTTGCATAGTCAAAGTGCATGGTTAGACAAGAATGTCTGTGATGTTTTTGGACTCATTGGGTTTTTTGCTTTTTTCCAAATACTCTGATGTCTCRTGATGTATTTAGGTAATTGATGTCACTTCCATCAGGTATGATATGCTTTCCCAAGGAAAGTGGTAAAAGCTTCAGTTCTTGAATCACTCAAATCTGGATAGGAGTTCAGTCAAAAAACAGACGTATCCAGTTGGTATTCAGTTTGGCCAGCATCTTGCTATTGCATTCTACCATATGAACTACTCTGTCCTCAAAATCAAAATAAGAAGTTGCATGACCCTCAAAATGGAAAAGCATGGCTTCCTCAGCTGGAGTAGACACGTGCTAGCCAATTTTCTTACGTTCCTCTAAYGGATGTTCCCCAGCGTAAACAAAGCTCTGAATACCTGGGTGTACTGCTGTCTAAGTGAGTATACTAGTATCCTGATCAATTCTGAAGTGATCRGTTTTGAAGCCTGTGCACCTTCAGAAGCTGTATCTGAACACCACTAGTTACGGCAGCTAAACAGTCCCTCTGGGTATTACAACTGCACTGTTTGATTGTAGATGCCATTATCGTCCTTGTGTGGGTGATGCCAACACTTCTGTACTGGCTTGTGCTTCATTGCTAGCTATAACTCTTCTCCTTCATTTTGTCCCTGGAAGCTAACATATGCTAGTATTTAATTCCTATCAGGGCTTACTCTCTTGCAGAATTTATCATGGCTAAAATAAGTCACTGAACCATAAACTAAGTTGTAGCCTTGTGGGAATGGAAATGTTTTTTGCCCCTTTCAGAGGGGATATGGAGTACTATATGTTTCTGGTAGGTTAATCTACATATGTGCTAGCTGCCTTTACAGGTAAAAAGGGATTTTCTATGGCAGGAATAGCTCATACATACTTCGGAGGTACAAATAGAAAACTATTTTGTCTTCTGTACATCTTAATTGTACAAAAAGTTAAGTGTAGCTATAAAACGTAAAGGATGCATTTATGAGAGAACAATAAGTTTAAATATCAACAGGATTTGCAGAGATGTTTTCCCCTCAGAATCAGAAATGTGGCTACAGCTCTGGATGCAGTTTTAAGTCAGACCTTTCCAATTCATTTGAAAGGAAGGAACTGCTAAGGAACTAGGTTCTCACTGCTGTCATTGACACTTGGATGGGTAACAGGCAGGATGAGTCCTGTCTAGTGTGCATCAAGTAGTGTTTGTCAAAGCCTTTGGCATATTGATGGTTAGAGAACGAACATACACTAAAGGAATCCGTTATAACAAAGAAAAATGTCCTAGTGATATATGCCAGTTTGCTGTCAGCTTAAATTGCCAGATATTTAATACTAACTGTGAGTGTGGGAGAGAGAAAGCAATTTTCAATAATGTGTGTTATTAGAGTCTGTTCAAAACAGCATCCTTCAAAATGCTGTGCAAAACTTAGTGATCTATATTCCTGTTTAAATGTGGACATTTAAATGTGCACATTTTAAAAACTTTACATTTGCAATAGTTCCTTTAATCTTTAAGATTCACAGAGTAACACYCCAAATATCTGGTTTTGTTCCTAAATTTTTATAGAGAACAGAGGGATCATTTCACGTCATGCTAGACTTAACCTTTTCCATGTACAAGGAAGAAATCCATTGTCAGGGTCACTGAAGAAGTGTAGTGTCAGGAAAGGTAATGGAGAGATTACTTCCTAAATGTCCTGAGTCTTCATGCTTCTTGGAGTAAGTTTTCTTGAAATAGATCTGTCTGAGATTGGTATGAAAATCATACCAGATTATTGCAGAGGGAAAGTACATTGTTGTTGATGCCTGTTTTCAGTCTTGGACAGATCGGTGTCATGATTTACTAAAATATAAAAGATTATAAGTGTTTTTCTAACATTCTCTGGAGATTATCTCGAACTTTAGAGCTAGACATGTGACACGCTATTTTCTAAACTCAATCTACTGTAGTTTTAAATAAATTACAGTGTTAAATTTCTTTTAATGACCTTGACCAAATACCTCAAAGGTACTAAAAGTATGAAATAATGTTTCTTTGCTCTCTGCCTAGTGAAAATTCTTTTTGAATTCAGGTAATTATCACGTTCACGTTTGGGTGTAGTAGAAGGGAGAGAGAATAYGTATGTATGGTATGGCATCTGTGCAAAGCTAAGAGCACAAAGCCTGAAAATAGTGGTACATTGGTATGACGAACAAGTGGCTTCTCATAGTGCCGCTGGAGTGCCTCTGCACGCTGGCACAAACCCTCCAGCTGGGATGAGGTTGCAGTGCCAAATCACTGCAGTGTCACAGACCCTTTGGTAGCTCAGTGCAAAGCTACCAGACACCGTAGTCTTGAGTGGTGCTGCTGAATCATTTTACTTGCAAGTGGAGCAATGCTCGAGTTCCTCGCGCCTCTGAAGTCAGTGAGACTTTGCCATTGACTTCAGTGGAACTCACGTTTCACCTCAGATCTCCAGGTGTGAAGGGTTAATGCATTAACCCACTGCAGCATTTAGCTCCCAAGCCTTGATACCTATTTCAATATACTTTAGTGCAAGTCTGTAAATATGACATTCAGAAGTGGTTCCCAAGAGAACCGGGCACATCAGAAATGGTGCTAGCTTGAATAATGCATATCATGAGGATTTGTGAGACTGTCAGAGGGGAGATATGACTTACCCAGAGCTTGTGCTTGAGGCAGTATTGTAGRAATTGTAAATTGACAGAGCCTTTAAGAATTTCTCTGTGCATAAACATTTGTATGATGGTGGTACCTAGAGTCCACGATAGATCGTCAGGGCTCCGTTGTGCCAGGCACTGTACAAATAGAGAGTCTCTCTCCACAGAACTTACATTGTAAGCACATAAGATGTATAGTGTTGGATAATGAAGTATTGTTATTCTTATTTTAGAAATTGGGAACTAGGGCATGGAAAGGTTAAGTGATTTGTCCAGAAGCACATAGGATGTCTTTGGAAGAACCACCATCTGAATCCAGATTATCGGCTTCTTAATCCAGTTCCTTAATGAAATAACAGCACTTGATAAAGCATAATCAATTATCCTTTATCACAGTCCTATGTTAACACCAGAAGAGAAAATAAACATGAYTGTTTTTCCAGTAGCATTGTGATTATCACTTAAAAGTATTACTACATTCGCATCTTGCAAGTAGAAGTSATATAATTGGTTAGAGCATGGTGCTGCTAATGCCAAGGTCACAGGTTCAATCCCYRTATGGGCTACGCTGAGGGTTGGACTAGATGATCTCCAGAGGTCCCTTCCAACCTTACTTTCTGTGGTTCTGTGATTCTGTGATACTTGCTCTTATGCCTGCTTTTCTAACTTTAGTTTCTTCCAGAAAGGGGGAGGGGGAGGGAGARTGGTTGGTGTTGTTTTACATGAAACGAAATGGAAGCTACACTCTATTTCATTGCTTGGCTATTCCACAAGTGCCAAGGTTTTATATGGCACATAGTGCCACATTAATGCAACAGCAAAGTGTAAAACCCTATTTGGATGAGCACCCTGCAGGTGCACCTGAGGTAAAGTGAGGTTCCAACTTGGACGGCTCTAGTCTCACCAAACCAGTTTCCCTAGAGCGTTATGTGTATTTTAAGTGATAAATTGTGTCTTTACCTATCATTTCCACAGGTCTGTCCCTTTGGCTAAGAAGCCAAGGACTTCTGCATCAGAGCCTGGTTAGCTGCAGTGCTTCAGGGCTGGATTTTTTTTTTTTTTTTTTTAAGGTTACACTATATCCTAGAATCCGGTTTACAATCTCTTCAGGTTCCCGTGGTTTCCCTAATTTCCAAGGCATGGAAAGAATAAATGACTAATGCTTCCACTGCTTTCTGTTATTGTAAATTGTGGAAAAGGTGGGGGTTCGGTCTTACTGAATGTGCATAACTGCCATCAAGATGAAAATTATGCTTTCCTGTGAAACTTTTTTTATCCGATGATGTTTCAATAACATCAGAGATATAAAGAAGACTTTATGGTCAGAAGACTTTATAGTAATTTTTTAGGTCACTGACTCTGTTTKTTTGAAACTTTATTTTTCCAAATCATTTCAATTTCCGCTTTTCTTCTCTTCCCTTGTTCTGTTTAAAAAACCACACAAAAGAAATCTTTTTAAAATAGAAAAAAAATTATTGTAAAGTCATGGAAAGCACCTGGCCTGATTTTAAAGTCTGAAACGACTTTTTTTCATATTTCATTAAACTTGAGGTTTCAAGTTGACAGGTCTCTGCGGCAGAAGCCATTGACAATTGTTTGGCTTTGTAAGTGGGTGAAATAAAAGAAAACTAATGATAGCTGAGAACATGTTGTCTTTTAGCTCTGACAGTTACAAAATTAACAGTTAAAAGTAAGCCAATGTCCATTTTTGCAAACTTCTGCATTTGCATTTAACCTCGCACCAGCAAAACTAATGACCAAGAAACAGCAAAAGCTATAGACTGTAACAAAGTCTGCAAAAGAGAATTCARATTTCTTCTACATCAATAGTAGGACATCTCCTAAAAGAGAGCTTTGGAAGCAACTAAAATTCAGACAAGACACACTGAAGTTTTTAAAAGGCATCCAAAACTAATAATATAGCATACTAAATCTTTGCTAAACTACTAAGACTGGCTTAAAATCTGTTATTTTAACTGCCTTCACTGTGGCTGGGTGTGTGATGCTAATGTTTAAGGAAGAACTTTGGTGGTTGTGTTATGAACTGTTTTATAAATTGCAGTAATACGAAATGAAACTTCTATTCACATTGTCAGAATCTTAGGGTCTCAAAAGTAAAAAAGGAAAACTATGCAATGCCAATTATTATATCTTGAAGTTCAGATCAAAGATCACCTTAATAGTTCCCTGGGAAAGTCTTTCATGCATCAAGCTCCCAACTTTCAGCTGCCACCCTCTTTGTTCGCGAGACAAAGGCGCGCGAGGCACAGACGTGTATCAGGTGCAGCTCTGCCCTGCAAAATCAAGTCACTCTCTGCAAATTATGCTCACGCTCCAGAAACCTGATCGCTGCATATATAGCCATATCTGCCTTCTGGGAGAAAATCAATTCTTACTACCTTTTAATCCTGTTCACCCTGCAAAGCCAAGGCAGCTATTTGCAAGAGAGTTCAGTCTCTTAGTACCGTCAGTGCAACCGTTTTCTCATTTCCATTTGTTCCTGCCAGCCATGGATGGCAGTCATGTCACAAGGGGGCAAACGTGGCCTTGTTTGGCATCTGAAATACTGATTACTAGTAGCAATAGAAAGGCAAAGCAAACATTCAGTGAAATCTGCAGAGCTGACTGGGAGGAAAAAAAAATCTACTAGGTAAGTGAGCACTTAAAATTGGAAATAGTAGAGATTGTGCACTGGGAGCTGGCAATATCATTTTTTATAGAGGTGAGAGCAGAGCTCTGAGACTTGCACGAGATGAGAAAGGAAATCTAAGGTAAAGTTAGGATTAGTAGCCCAATCTCCAGATGTCTATTGCTATAACTTTTGATTTATCTTCCCTGAGTTGTACCTCTCYCCTGGAAGGGGAAATTTGCTTTTTAGAGAATATCTTGACTTGGCTCTCACAGTATGGGCTGTGCAAGTTCCTTACCAAAGACTTTCAGCTGCAGTGTCTTTTCAAATCCAAATAAGAAATTGTGGTTATTTGTTCTGTTGTTTTAAGGTCAAGATATGAATCATGTTTAAGAGATCCTCAGGAGTGTTTAAGTGAAAATGTGTGTTACTGAATTTGGATAGGAATTCGAACTGTTTTGACAAACTTGCCTAGATGTGTTGCAAAATCCAGGTATACAATTCAGACTGAAACCTCTTTCTTCAGAAACAGTGACTCACACCTCTGAAAACCTGAAACGAAGCCAAAGTAGATCAAAGCTCTTTAGCTAGCTTACAGTTGTGTAATGCATGGTGCTTTAACTTACTGTCTTGGAGTGCATATCCATGTGTCTCATTTTAGTGGAGAGTTGATATTTGATGATTAGTAAATCCAGGAGATAACAGGGCAATTTGGAAACAAAGTTTATGGTTCATTTACTGCTTGACTACCAAAAAAAAAAAAAAAATCAAATGCATGGTTCTCTTCTCTTGGAAGAAAAGAAAATGGCCAGGGTTACTGGCTAACGTTGTGCAGCACGTGGCGTATTGTAGCTTTACTGTGTGATAATCACTGCTGCAGAACCTGCTTTCAATTACCGACAAGTCCCAAGTCTGCTGCTGACTCTGTCCCAGACATAGAGGGTATAGCATAAAATTGGAGCATTGCATAACGCTGAATGGAAGCTAAACAAGACACTCTGTGAAAGGACAATTTCCCACATGTTTTTAGTTCTCTAACCTGTGAGAAAACTTTCTCATTCTAAAAACTTAACTGTTAAGATAGTCTCCAACTTGAAGTCATTAGGCTCTGTTTTATTAATCCGGCCTATGTGATGCAGATCACTATCATTGTTTTTCTTAATTTATTTAAAGTATTGCCCAGAGGCAATGTAGAGACATGTAGAGAGACCTTTATGAGAAAGACAGGACATCAATGCCTACCAGTGAATGAAATATTTAACAGGAGCAAGAGGTTCTCTATTCTTCGCCTTAAAGCAGCAAATGAAGTCTTCAAAGGATATGCTTGTGGAAGCCAACCTCCAAGCAGCATACATGGAGTTGGCTAAAGGGAAAGGAAGGTAATGACTGCAAGGGGGTAAGACCCAGATAACTGGCTGGGAGAGAGATTTAAAAATGTGGAAGGAAGAGGTTCTGACTAATGGCAGAGACCATTTTATTTATATGTGTAGGTATGTGTGTATATATGTGCATGTTATAGTACAGTCTAAAGAATAGTGTGTATATACATACTTTATATATATACTATGTCACTGCTGGTAATTGTCCAGTTGTTTTAATCTTAGCGTGACTGCAAGATCTTGTGAATTACTACTTAAAGCTAAATCATAGCCTTGCACAGTTAGGGTGGACGAAGAGCTTATGCGTGGCTCGTCACTGCAGTTCAGCTGGTGCTACCTGTTCCTCACAGAAACTTGGGCGCATGTTGAACCTCTAGGACATAGGAAGATGGGAAGCGCAGGGAGGGCTGAGAAAAATAATCCAGGAGTGAGGGCTAGCTTTGCATGTCTTCTCTTCCTACATCATGTTTAATGCTGCAGTCAGCTCTGATGCTACAAACTATTACAAATCTGAACCCTTCCTAGGCCAACAGATCTTGTTTTATGCTCTCATGAAGTGCTTTCCATTTTTATAGCCTCCACGTTCTTRCTGTCCATCATGAGTCTGTAGGAATGGCTGAAGAGGGAGAACCTTTTGGCTGGGCCAATTTACTGCATAATTCTGTGCTGCTGTATGCTGGCTATGACTAGTATATCTAACAGTGGTATAGCTGGTTTATCTAACCAACGTATTTCCACTTTCTCTTCTGGATAACTTTGGATTAAGGAGTTCTTAAGTGCTGACAAATTTTGGCAACRGCTATAAATCCATTTCACTTAATACCTGGTATTTCCCTCAGGCTTTTACTTTCAAAGGCACTTAGGCTCCTTTCTGCACTTTTGGTGGATTTCCAGCTTTTACGTCCTTATGTTAAAATGGAAATAACACAGTTGGGTCTATATAAATAGCCAGCAGTAATAACATATCAATGGAAACTTTGCTAAGAGAGCACCCTGTAAAAGGCGGTTATAACAGGGCTCTTGTTCTGCCTGGTGCATTCGGCCCAAATATAGCAAGACTAAGAATAATGTTCATTTGCGATGCGATTATTGGTAGCAGGGCAGGGTCCACCTCTACCTGAACCAAGCAGCTCAGCTAAAAAACAATACAAACAGTCCACATATTGGGCTATGTATTCACCAATGTATGGTGTATTGTAGAGCATCCCAAAGTAGGTAAAGTGGCTTTATGGAGAGGGAAGGGAGGAGCACTAAAATACTTGGTCTTTCCAATACGAATTGGAGACTGTCTGCAGCAGGTAATAAGTGATTATGAGGCATCACAGTGCTGGCAGATGGCAGTCTAAAACCTCTCTGAGCCAGCAGGTTTGCTTTTATAATTGGTAAGAAGAGTGCAGGTAAAACAAAAGAAGATTCAGCACTCTCCCTTTTTAGGGATTATAGGAGTTATTTCTGAATTAATAGGGTATTAGACAAGTATGAACACATTATAATTGATTCAGATATTTCCAATTGACTCTTTGTCAGGAATTGCTAAAAATGAAAGTATATCCATAAAATTACCTTCAGGAAACATTGTAATTGTTTAACCATAAATAAGCGATATCAACTTTAACTTAAATGTGAGCAAAAATGACTAATAAGAGACAGTCTTCTAGCACCTGAAAAAAAAGACATGTTTCCAATTACAAAATATCTATTTGCTTAAAACCAAAATTAATATATCTTTCTTAATCTATATCTATGTATAGTTAATACCAGTGAGAGTTCTTCAGCCTTGGAATCATAAAATATTTCTATAAACAGGGAGGTAAATGATCTGACTAAATAGATTTTTTCCAAGCAGAAGTGGAATTTATAATCAGTGCAAGACTTATGAACTGAATAAGATGACTGTTTCTACGCAGTGAATAAGATGACTGTTTCTACGCACCGGTTTATATTTACCTTGTTTAAGATTAATCTTTGCCACTGAAGTTTAAGGTGAAAAATCTTGTGTGTAGGCAAGAGTTTATTTTCAAATGGTGTCTTCATATCTCACACAATTCCTTGTCCCAGCTCAACTTTCTGTTACTCTTTGCACCAAAAAAAAAGTAGATTTTAACAGTGCGGGTCTAAGTTCATATGAAGAACCAATAGGAACTCTTTCCAATATTTTCCCTATCCTGTAGCTAGTCTAAAAGTAACTTCTATTTAAACTGAAAGGGAATGGTTTTTCTGGCAGTAATTTTAGGATGATTGACATGCCCACAGAACTGTAGCAAAAAAGTAACTTCGAAGGGCTTTTCTCACCCTCAAGTGCTGTGTATTCCCTCTGGCAAAGGCGGTGGTAGAAAATCCATAGGTTCTTGTGTTTTCTCCAGCCTTTAGGGGGAAGTGTGGCAAGGCACCCGCCAGGAGCCTTCCCTGCTTCTCTGGGAAGGGCGGATGCCATATGTTTGGGGGGAAAAGCTCGTACACTCGTCCCRTCCCTCGCCTGGGTTCCAGCGCTAMTGTGAAATGAGCCAGGCAGGCTGAGGAGCTGGGAGCAGCCAGCTGCATTTTAGGGCTCAGGAAGCTGTAAAGATGATGAATCCTTCTAATTCTGAGGCAAGCCAAAGAAGCACATTTCTCGCAAGCAAAACCAATCACGTCTTTGTATACTGGCCTGGCTCAGGGCAGTGGGAAGATTAAAATGAGGAGATGCTTTGGGGTGCATTCAGAATCGGTTACTTTCAAATAAGAATCGCAAGTGGACGTGAAGCACTYGAAACATTACGCCTTGTCGGCAAACACTCGGACTGCAGCTGTCCATGGGAGAGGAATTACAAAATGCTTTTCTCCTTAGCAGTTTGTATCGGTTCACGTCTTAAAGGCTGTTCTCAGGGCGCAGGTCAGAAATGTGCACTTGGTTGTGATGCTTGGCTTCCTGGGGAGGCAACTCTGCTTCTGTGAATAAGATTTTTCTCCAAATCTAGAAATGATCAAATTTTTAAGTTTCTGCCRTGCAGTAGGGTGTGCTCCTTGCTTGATGGGCAGAATATTCAAACGTGAATATAGAGCAGAGGATGTTATTTCGGTGATGGGCCAGTTCTTCACTGYACAATCTATCTGCTCGGTATTTCCAGGTAACCTCTGCCTGGCACCACTGTAGTAATGCATAGCATAAAGGAAGCTCTCTCTTGCATGATTCTTGTTAATGTGTTATCTAGGAAGATGTTTTCATCCATGTTTTTTAGCCCAGCCCTTTCCTTTATTTTGTGAGTTATTTTGACAAATTAGGGAAAATTCTGGTCTCAGATTTGCCTCATGCTTCTTGGGGAAACAGACTACTGGCACAGTATTTTTGGTCCTTCCCTAAAACACAAAGTAATGGGCATCCTAGAAGACATTTAAAGCATGATTTCTGCCTACCTCTTCAGGCTAAAAGAGGTTTGACTAAAAGGTGGAATCCTGTCCAGTCTGAATGTCCCTGCCTTTGGAAGATCATGTTTGAGTTCAAATACACAATGCCCTGCTGTTTCAGCCAAAATCAAGGATAGCCTATCCTGTCCTCATCCCTTCGGAAGCCTTCCCTGCAATTGGCCTTGAGCATCTCAGCTGTACTAAATATGCTGCATATCATTTATTCTGTGCAGTGAAACAACCATTGTAGGAGGACTAAACAAAAATGAAATTTGAATATAGTCTTGCAAATAAATCATAATAATGATTTAGTACCAAGGTTAAAAGCCAACTGATGTCATTGTTTCCAGACGCAGGGAATGGAAAACTATCTGTTACATCATTACTAAGTAAGCAAAGCCTGCAGACTTTGATTGTCATTTACTTTAGAAAAGCCAGATTCTGAGATATCACATTTAAAAGGAAAATCTGAAGAAAAAAGCCATTCAATGGGTATTCGCATTTTGGGGGTCTTTTAAATGGCAAGCCAAAAAAAAAAAAAAAAGGATAAAGCAAGTGACCTTATTCACCAGCCCGTAAGTGCTCATTTTTTCGTCCCATTTCTTTTGGAAACTTGAAGCTTGAGACATTTCTGTGGTTGTATTTTTGGCTTTTGCCTTTGTTACATTATTTTCACCCTGCATCTGACTGAGGGTTTTTTCTTTTTCTTTTTTCTTTTTTTGTAGAATTCACTAAAACCACAGAAGTCTTGTTCATCAAAATAGATATCTATTATTCAAGCAACTATCTGACAAATGCTGTTATTTTTATAAGAGTGGAATATACTTGTATATAATGAAATATACTGGTTTGTAGTTCATTTAATCACATTTCCATTAAGTAGAAGTGGGAGCCTCTTGATTATTCAGAGGATATATAATTCTAGTAGAAATTAGATAAAAGGGGGCACTGAAGTTCAAGATATGCATATTCAGTAAACAGCAGAGACACCCCTCTCTCCTCCTCTTTTTTTTCCCAGTACAAACTGAAGACCTTGGCTGGCAATAAACTACACACAAGTAAATAACAAAATTTGTGAATCAATTTACTCAGCAATTGAAGTAAAACATAGTAAGCTAGTCCTCTTCCASCTTTAGTCTCTACTTGATGCTTTGAAAGAAAGTGAAAGCTTAAATAGGTGTGCCTCTCCAGTTCTCTAAATATGAGATATTGGGGGGGGGTGCTACTGGTTCAAGCAATCGCCATAATCAATTGCACGTTATGTTAAACTGGCATCTCTAAATGATATAAATGTTCACAGGACTGAATTATTCTTTCATATGCTATAAGTCAGGGGTAATTTTAGCAAAATAATCTTGTGCTGGTATAATTTCAGTCAAGATGCCTTTGAGAATAATTAAATCCTGGGTGAAAAAAGTATGAGAAAAAGTTGAAGCRCTTAATAGAAAAAGTGACTGATGCTACCACCCACCTCGACGCCTGAGAATAAAGCATGCTTAACTCTGTATAGTGGCTCTCTAAAAAGGTTAGGTTTTATTTAGATTGCTTTACCTAGTATCTGAAACCTTTGTATTTGACTTGGACCCCACCTCTCGTTTAAGCCCGCGGCAGGGAGCAGCGAGATGCACGGCGTCTGCAGGGCCAGGGAGAGCACAGGGCTCCCACGGCCTTCGGGGCAAAGTATGTTCTGCCCAGAGCCAGGAGCTGTACTCTCGTGCAACATTTAATAATATTTTGCAGATAGCATATGGGCTCCTTTAAGTCATTAAAAATGCACTTGAGTTATAAGCTATACCTGAGTATGTTCTCTTGTATCTGAAAAAAGTTTTTTCTTTTTTTTTTTTTTCCTTCCTCCTATTAACCATAACTAATATCATATGTTAGCTAAATTTGCAGGTAGCTGGAGGCTCACAGGTAGTGGATTCTCTTCATTCAAAAATCCCTTGTGTGCAAATGGCTCTAAATTCTTTAAATACTCTTACAAAGCCTATATTTTTAATACAAAAATTTAAGGCACGGGTTACATGGCCTCTATTTTCTGTAAAGAGTTCAGCAAGCTCTAGAGGCTATTTAAGTGACACTGGTGTGGTCTATTTTGCCCGCACATTTATAATGGTATTGAAAAACTGRAGAGGGTGAAGAAGACACAAAAATGAATTAAGGACAAAGGGAGAAAATGTGCTACAGTGAGGGAATTAAGGAGCTCTGTCTTATCAAAAGGAACACCAAAATATTATTGAATTACAACAACTAAATGTCTTTATGGGGAGAAGAGGGCTGGGTAGTAAAGAGTTTTCCAATCTAGAAGAGAAGCAAGACAAGAAACTTCAAGATAAGAAATAAAGTACAAATGTTTGAGTGAGGATAATCAACTGGTGTGTGTGGAGGGGAYTCATCAGTAGCAAAGGGAGAATCCACTGATTCTCTCTCATTTTCTTCAAATTCAAGATGAAACATATTTCTAAAATGCATCACATAGCCAGACACAGATTTTGGGGATGAATGCCATTCAAGTTATTTTGTTTGTGTTTTGCATACAGACCATTTATATATATACTTTTTATATATATATATATGTATGTATGTATGTATGTATATGTGTGTATATAAAAATATATTTAAGCCATGAAATGAAGCTAACAAGTATGAGATGTCTTATCTGCATAATAGGCTTCAAAGTACTCTGAATATGCTTTATTAAAGAGTTGGAAGATGTGGGGGCACCTCAAAATAATATTAACTGTGATTAATTTTAAGGGGTCTCCAAATTGCGTTGTCTCTCTATACTTGTTCCAGTTCTTTGAAATATGGTTTTGTTGCAACTGTGACATAGCAGTCACTGGCTTTTTCTGTCTTGTATTTCTTGGAGAAAAAGATGCTTGGGTGAAAAACTAAACCTCAGCCTGCTATGCTCTTTCATTCCCATATGTTCAAAGAACTAAATTCTGTGTATCACCATGACAGGAGCAGAAGCAGAAAATTTGTTGGAAGGAAAGAACAGAAAAATCTGWGTGTTTGTATCTGGCTTTTGCAGTGCCTTTCTTAGAGAGAGGGCCTAAAAGAGCAGAGTGGCTCAAATTGAAAGTAGTAGGGATGTGCCCTATGATCCCTTCACAGTACCCAAGTCAGTATATCAGTATCAAAATTATATTATGACCCAGATACTACTAAGCCTTTTGGATAAAGGGACAGCTGGATTTCTCAGCATCACAGAGAGGAAAGAGGGAATAAGCTTGTACGTGTCTCTTCTCTTTAATCAGGCCCCCCTCTCTTCGGGAAGAGTTTCTCTGGCACACTCAGTTGGTAGCTGAAGCTCCAGTGAAATGTGCTGAGAGAAGTTGCTTGGCTCATTTTATTCAGCAGATAAGGTGTAGTGCTCTTTTCTGTTTCGGGGGAGGCTTACAGTTTATTAAACAGAACTAGTAACACAGAACAATAACTGCAGGATAGGCTTTGGGCATCCTATAGGTAGTCCTTCATCTCTCATTTTTTTCCTTTCCTTCTCTCCTCCAAGCCGTTTGAGACCTGCTGCCACAGCACAGTCCCCACCTTGGGGGGTGGGGATGGGGGGTGGGGGAGCTGACTGATCTGTACTTGGCTCTGGCATTTTGCTGGGATAGAAGACAGGAGAGAGAGGACGTGTGTCCTGTCTCCAACTGCATCCYTGTTACTAGAGCAAATGGGCAGGCAGGGTTCAAACAGGAAAACAGATGACTGAGGAAGACGCCCAGCAGGGAAAGGCTGAACTGGAAATAGCATTTGTGCCAGTAATTGTGATATCGCTTTGGCTTGTGTATGTTTAGAATCTCAATAAAAACATGGTGTTGGTATCAATACTGAACAAAAATAAAAAATAGCCAAGCAACCAAAAAGCCAGTAGAGACCCTCTTCCTAAAAATCAGGGCCCTCTTCCTGAATCAGGACCTGTTTCCAGCTGTCCTCTCCAACTATAACTGATTACAGAATTTCTGTTAGGAATATATACAATGTGCAAACACACTTGAGAAGAGGTTTAGATTGAGAAACCAGAATAATTACAGCTCTGTTGCCTACAAAGCATAGGAGCTCCACATGCTGGCTGACTTTTAGGTGTTTTGATGGCTTATGTCACACAAGAGCCCACGTTCCTACACTGCTTTGAATGAGACCAAAAGGTTTTGCTCTATGGCTTTTGGCCAAATTTCTCTTCTTTTCAAGTACAAGGGAGTATTGATAGAGTTGCGTTTCCGTAATTAGTGTATGTGTCGGTCCTTCCTTACAGTTGGGGGAAGTCTAGAGAATAGTAACTTTTCTTTTCTTGACCTTGACTCTTCTGGGTTAAGAAAGTGAATGGGGATAATCATTTTATAGCATTTTTTTTCCTGTAAGACTATTACCTCAATAATGTGCAAGTGAGTGTGGGGGGTGTATATATAACATATATATATGTACACACACTGAGAAGCTGCACTTTTTTGAAAAAATAAGCTGCATAATTTGCAGTTATTCCATCAATACAGCTTTTGCTGTAAAAGCCAAAATGTTTCTTAAATTTATTTTTCTCATTTTCTTTTTGAAAAAATCTTTTTCACATCAAAATTTATGTGGAATTCATTGATTATCTGTAAAAATGACAGCCATTATCTTGTAATCGTTATTTGATGAGAATGCTCTACTCTTAACTAGCATCTTAAGGATTAAAATTGTTCTCATGCATGCATACTTCTTGAGGAAAGAGTTATGAGCAATTCCACCCTAATGGAATCAGCAAAACCAATAAGGATACAGAAAACCATGTGCCATTTTCCAATTATGTTTAAATGCTTAGRTATTCATTATCTGTGCAAAATTATTTTTAAAAGGCACTGGGTATTGCAATAGCCTTAGACAACGTTAGCTAAACAACACTATTGATTAGTTTTAATGACAACCACTATCTAGCCTAAAATCAGCCAGAGGTTGCAGTTGCTTTTATTTTTATATACACTTACATATGTGTGTGTGTGTGTGTGTGCGCGCATGTGGGTGCACACACACGTATATATATGTGTGTGTGTGTGTGCACCCATGCACGCACACACACACACATATATATAACTATACCATTTCCATATCTGAGCAAAAGGTTTAATTCAGTTGCCCATCTTTGTTTCTGATTCATTACATTAAGCATTAACCACTCAAAAGCATCTCTCAGTACAGCCCGTATTGTCACATAGCCACAAGACTGGGGTTTGACCTGGGGGCTGTTGCTGACTGCACCAGGGAGCAAAGGCAGGAGGGGAGGGTGAAGGGCTGGGAATTGCAATGCATCATCTGCTCGGGTCATTCAGTGTCTTGCRAGTTTAATCAGGCTTTCTTCATCCTCCATTACACTCATTAGGTCCTGTTAGGTTAGTGCTCACTTGCTCACTGTTGATCTGTATCTTGGTCAAGACAATTGTTGCTGATTAACTATAATTACCAGTAATGGTCCCAACCTGCTTTCAAGCAGGCTGCTGCTGTCATCTTGTCTAGGCCTTGGCTCTGTGATGAGCAGTACTGCTYTGCTGCCCCTGYGCTTGCTGGCTGAATCAACAAGTTGCTGCTTGTGTGGGCTCATCACCCCCCTACCCTTGTTCTCGCCATTCGTAAACATCCATACTCTACCTGCGGTACRTAGAAAGTAAAGGTAAAGAAAACAGGAATGACTGGTATGGGGCGGTGGGGAAGCAGTAGCAGAAAACTAAAGATAAAATCCAAAACAGGAGGAATAACTAAGCAATATGAGTGCTATGAAGCTGAGTGCTAACAAAGGCATCTAATACTTTTGGTGCTTTGTAATCCAAGGTAATAAGTTAATATATGCAAACTAAGGCCCAATCTAGAAATACGTCTTGTGTGGATAATTGTTGTTTGAACAAGCAGTCTTGTATATTTCAATCAGAATATTTGGGGAATAGCTGCCTTTGCAATACAAAAGGCCTCATCTGATACGTTATTTCAGGCAATTTTAAGTTGTGGATGGCTTTATGCTTAGCCTGAGGAAAGCCTCTATATGCTTACACTTCACTATGACCATAAATAATCATGAGTCTAGTCAGAATTTATAGTTAATTGTGGTCTGAATGCTAAGGTCATGTAAATGTTTATGTTCCCAATTGATAGTTACAAATAAAGTCTGTTAAATTTCCAAGTGACTTAAACTACAAATAATTTGGGGAATGAAACTGAACACTACTTACTTACACCTCTTTTCTGAGCACTTCAAGTGTGCAGCTGATATTGCAGTTGGAAGGTCAGTAATTGCAGGGGATGTCAATAGTAATACCCAAGAGGTGAATTTTCACCCAGGTCCTATGGGCTAACACTCTCACTTCCATATTTGTAGACCCGCTTGTCTTTGCTCCTTGTGATAAAAGTTCTCGCTTTAAGATGAGCACTGAGGACAGCATAAACACGAGCGCCTTCAGCTTCTGCTACAAGCCACAAGGCCTCTCCTGCCTGAAAGCTGTATAGCCACGTAAGCACACCCCTGCGCTTGAGCTAACAAGCTCCAGGAGACAGGGTGCGTTAGCACAAACTAATATGGCCATTTAACTCCCAGAGGGAAGCTGGCTTGTGCCTGGCCAGCCTGTGGTGCAAGGGGCAGAGCGTGTGTGCCTTGGTTTGTAGCAACAGCTCTAACAGGGACAGGGACTGGAACTGGGAATGCTGGAGTTTGATACAGATTGCTGCAGCTTCGTTGAGGGCACCTGATTACACTTCCAAAGTACATTGTGGACTTGGTGTGACTTTTTTTTTTTCCAAAAAAGATAGTTTAAGGCAAGAAACTTAAAGGGAGGGAAAATACATTTGAAATACTGTTTTTATCCATTTATTCAATATTTATCTTGAACAAAAATATTCCTTGAGGGTGAGAGAATAAAATTTTGGGTGCAAAGTTATGCATTTGAATGTTTATCTGTTGGTTCAGCATTAGTTTTGCTGTAAGTTCTTCTACTTAAAGCATTGTTTGAGGCCAGGAAAATTCATGTTCTTATGTAATTAAGGAATATATTGTAGTAAGAAGTAAGTAGTAGAACTGATAACAAAAATCAAGTGTTTGCAGGTAAGAAAATGCCATTCTAAATAAATCTTTTCTAACACATATTCAGCATGTAGCATCCTACACTTAAAGTAAAGGAAAAACAAATTCTGCCTACTACTTTAGCCATCCTAACTATAAATACAATTTGAAGATTCTAAGCTACCTAATTTTATTGATATCAGCATACATCCAGATGCGCATAGGAAAATTGCCTTTTTTTTTTTTTTTTTTTTTTTAAGATGACTGTATTCTTACCCTGAGAATGCATCTGGTACATTTTGAGTCTTCTTGTAGTAAAACATAATGAAAATTAATACTGGTTTACAGCTGCTTTGCATCACCACAGTAAGATTTGTATCTTTGAATGCTGCAAGATACAAAGAGATGTTTGTTTGCTTTTCAAATAAGCAACTAAAATTATTTATTTCTAGGATGTATGGTATAAGCAAGGAGTCTGTTAATTTGGATCRTTATCCATTTTTATCTGCTCAACTGCTGGATAAGCTAGATAGCTTCCTTTTAAGTAGCWTTCTTTAAAATATATGCATCTCAAATTAATCGTAAAAGAATCTTTTATACCACACTAATGGACCTTCAAAACATAACATAYGCACATGGCATATCCATATTTATATACTATAGTCATAGTGCTGTAAACAAACATACACTACATAAATGTATATATGTAAGTAGTTCTACTTACGGGAGTATTTATGACGCAAATGCATATATACTTTCAGAATCTCTGTATTTACATACCTAGACATTTGTGCATGATGTATGTATATGTTTTATAGATACAGACATAAAATGCATTACATGCACAATGTAGTTTTATTCTTCTGTCGAGCACTTCAAATCCTTGTTGAATTGAGTATTTGGCCTGTAAAATTAAGTCAATTTCTAGGCAAGAAATAATAAATGTTTACCTTTAAATGATCTGATAGACACAGTAAAAAAATTGTAATTTGAAGTTGTGAATATATCAGGACTGTCCCATGTTTCTTAAATGTTGCCTATAGCTTTAAATAGGATTAATATTTATATATATTTTCTTAATTTTAAACTCCAAATCACTAAACCCTCCTTGTAGTTTATGAAGGAAATGGAAACTGCTGCCAGGAAATCGCATTCCAGAAAGATCACGTCCTTGTGACAATTTATTACAAAAAAAATCCCTTTTCTTTCAATTGAGATGTAAAACTGTGGTCTTGCTGTTTGTGGTCCATGAAATAAGTTGTTTGTTTGGGGGGAAAGGGGAGGGAGAAAGAGGGGGTGCCATCTCATGCAAGAACAGGGTTATTAGCCCCTGAAGTCTTGGTTACATTCCAGTTTTAATAACTATACGTTGCCTGCATAAATTCCCACTGTAGCTTCAGGTGGATTGTGGAATTTTCTTCAGTTCCTGTCATAAACTATTTGTAGTGTTGCTGTGCACTGTTTAACAGCTGCTGTATTCCACTGCTACTGTTTCGTGCTTCTCCCCAAACTTCTGACCCTCTTTATTTAGTCTTACATCATCTTTTGTTGAGTTTGTACCAGTATTTCAAACACCATATACTACAAACCACTGCCAAATGAGAGCACATAAAGAAGCTTAAATTACCATTTTACAGTTGCATCTTTTATATCTACTTGACAGCCTACATATGGCCTATCAAGCATTCACACAAATTTTAAAAGCAAGAAAGATAGATTTTTATGGGTCCTTTTCCTCTGAGATTCTTGTCCATTTGTGAAAATACAGATTAAACAGTAGTTAAATACATTTCAGATAGGCTACATCCATGTACTGTCATTAACACTTTTGAACGTCGTGCGTGTAATTCTCTTGCAGAGGAAGCTGAAGCAGGGGAGGGTAAAAGGAGGGTGTGCTATCTTTTTTTTCCTCCTGTCCACTGAAATAGCATTACTTATTGGAATCTTTATTAGAAAATATTTAGAAAATTCACACTTCTCCAGTTTTTTGGGATCTTGTTGAGAGAAAGGATGTTTATTATTTATGATTTTTTCTCCAATAATTTAATATTTGAAATTATGACTGACCTACTTTTTATATATATACAATTTGCTCCCCATTTCAGTTGACCTTCTTAGTTCTTATTTGTTCTTGGTTTTATTTAATAGTCAGAGCTGTATCTTTTTTGGTTTACAATTGATTGACAGTGGAATATTCTGGCTAGGAGCTACAGAGTCAAACCACAGACTGAGACGCTGTACAGACTGTACATCCTCAGAGTCTGCCAGCAGACTGCTCCTTGCAAAATACTACCAACTATGAATTCTGGAATAACACTTTCTTGGCTATTTGTAGCGACAATGTGCAGCATAGTTGGTAAGCTTAGGTTTCGTGTTAGAAAAATATAATCTGATGCTTGTGTCGATGCATGAAAAAGCCTTTCTTAGGGTTATGTATCAGTGGTGGTGTGCATATAAGAGATGATTTTGTTTGTSAGCATACTCCGTGCTTTATAGCCACGCTGTCCCTGGCTTGCTGGAATAGGGAAAGGACTGGAAACTGGGACGCTTTCCTCACAGTGGCAGTAAGCGGGTGCTGGTCTCTGCACGGCCCGCTACGCACTGGCCTCTCCTTCTGGCAAAAGAGCATCTGCGCAAGGTGCCGCATCCTGCAGGATCCCCACAACCACCTTGTGGACGGACAACGCTCTGAGGCAAAAGGATAAAATCGAGCACGGATCCTGCCGGCAACAGGTCTCCCATGGCAGTGCAGCCTGCTGCGCCAGGGAGGACGAGGACAGGGCGGCCGCTAAGGAGAGCCCCTCTCCTGCCCTACCCCAAGGCGTTGCAAGGCTCGCCTGTTTGGTTACGACGCACTTCCACCCACGGATAACTGATTTTGTTTTGTCTTTTAAAGTACTGTGAAGATGAAAGGCTTGATAAACTTGCAGCTATTTGTAGTATTGCTTGGTGTCATCTAAAAAATCTCCACAATGAACTAAATCAAACAATATCCAAAGAAATGAGCAAATCTGAATTACTTGCTCTTGGTCTCTTACTATTACAAATACTATTGTGATGGCTTTGTAGCCCTCATTTGAAAGGATATATAACACTATTACTGTTGTCACAGTGTCAAGCAAAGCTGCCAGTACTTTACAGAACAAGATAACAAAAGTGAAACTCTGAAGCACTTAAAGCTTCCTCTCTGTGAACTCAATCCTACTGCTGATGGAGAGAGAAAAAGAAAAAAAGAAAAAAAAAAAAAAAAAAAAAAAAAAACTATACCCTTCCCTAGGAGCTGCCTTTGTTTAATCATTTATCCTCTTCCCCAATGTTCGTTCTTGTGCTATTTCGGCCAATTTCGCCTCCGGTTTGCTGGGGAGGGGAGTCTCCTTTCCAGGCGTACTTGAGGGCGGCATTACGCCACGCATCGCCCCAGCCGTCCGCAGCGGCTCTGGCCGTTACCCGGGGACAACCGTCGTCTCAGGGCGCGCGACAGGCATCGCCCCCCCCGCCCCTCCAGCCCGTAACGGCCCGGCGCTGTCCGCCGCCATTTTCTCGCATTGAGCAAGCGGGTGCTGCCATCTAGTGCCCGGCAAAGGGAGCGCTGCTGGGAGGGTGTGCGGTCGGCGCCCAAACCAAAAGCGGGCATAGTTTAGGAGCTGCACGGACCTCCCTTCCTTGTATATAAGCGTATATGTATATATCATATATACCGAGGGTGATGTGTCGCTGCGGGCGGAGAGTGAGGGGTGCCCCGCGGGGGCTGCGGCAGCCGCGCAGGGAGCCTAACGGCTTCGCGGAGCCTTTGCCGGCCGTTGTAAAAACGTCTCCGAACAGTTTTTGAATAGCGAGCGGACTTGAGGGCACAGCGTTTTATACGCTGCTGAACCGTGAGAGAAAAGAGCGGCTCCTTCATGGAAAGTGTTTGTTCTGAGGTGTGCGGACAGGAAGCTGTCCCTTATAAGAGTGCTTGTCTAAAACTTTTGATAGATGAGCACATTCAGAGTTAYAGAAGGATTATTCTCCGTGCCATAGGAATTCTCAAGGTATAATTGATGCTGTGGTTTTGCTAGTATACTTTTGGTTTGTTTACATACTGAATTTTCTTATTATGTAGAATGCTTTTAATTTTCAGAAGATTGTTCCCAAGGAGCATCAATCCACCACTCAGTTACTTTTACTTTTTTAGAATGGGAAGGGAGCCAGAAAACTGGGTATTAATAGGGGTGTGTGTTTGTTTGTTTTAATTTTTACGGCAAGGAAATGTCATTTTGTTGTAGTTTGATTTAGAAACTTTCCTGCTTTCCCAAAGCAGGAAACAGCTTGAACAAACCCACCCCTTTTTAGAAGTGATAATCATGAACTTAGCAGAAGTAAACTTAAAAAAAAAAAAAAATCGCATTAGTTAAAGTAACTGAAAAAGTAAATTTTTAGTCTGAGATTAGTATAACTTAAGCATATGATTATTAACTCAAGGAATAATATGTCATGCTAGTCTTTACAAATACATGATTAACATCGCACTACCTATTGAAGCTGCAAATAAGTTTAAATTTGAGGTAATGCATCTTAATCTTTTTTTCTGCAATAACACTTCTGCCTGAGAGCCTCTGATTGCCATGGACAGGCTTTAAAAAAAAAAAAAAAATCTTCTCTCAGATCTGTGCAGCAGCTCTCCTTTCTAATATCCTGCTCTCCTGGCTCTCCAATGAAAACAGAGGAGAGTTTTGCCCTTGATATCGAAAGAAAAAAGAAAAACCTATTCTTCCTTTTGTACACATTGAAGTACATTTTCTCCTTTTTATAAAATAAGATTTAGAAGCTGGGAAACTTATGATAGTGAATATTTTGTAGTATGGCATATTAAGGGTTGAGAAACCAGTTTCAAAACGTTCTTTTTAGGTATTCCTCGTTATCATTAGTTTAGTYTGAAATCTAATATAAGATGTTTAGCTTTGTGGAGTTTCTGGGACACTGCTCTGATCTCCTCTTGATCTCTTCTTTCTAGCACATACGCTGGGGAGCGGATAGACCAGAAACCCGAGCAAGATCAAAGAGGAAGGTTTTGGAGTGAGAAGAAGCGTCACCTGGGGTAAGTGAGGGGCAGTGCTGGGGGAAGGATGAGGTGAGTCAGCATGCCACAGATGTCCACTTGGAAACCACACCAAGGTCTTCCCACTGCRCTGTGTGAGCCTCTTAAAAGCAAAATCCAGACAGAGTCTGTCTCTCTATAAATCTTCCCCCTTTTCCATTACTAGTTGGGTATTGTTGGCTCTAAGCCACCTGATTTTACTATGATTTATTAACTGCTATGCATTATATATGAGATTCAGGTTTACTGAAGAGTTACCCTTATGGTCAATGTTGCATACAAATCAGCTACTGTTAGAGAGGTTTATTGCGTCTTTTTATTCTGCTAGGAGTTTTGTTACGTAGCATTAGAATTTGTGACTTGTAAAAGCATACCTCAAAAACAAAATCCTCACCTGCATTTCACATGGTGTGTATAATACATGGAGTGCATTGTATATCCCTGTTTGAGTTACAACAATTCCTGAAAACTTGGGTTCTCTAAGCAGGGTGGGGAGCTGATGTTTCACAAGGTTTCTGATTACAAAGTCAGGGAAGCAAGTGTTTTGTACTAAAAGAAAAATACTTGTAAGAATGAAATAAGTGATGAAATGTATTGATGTGTGGAAATATGGATTGGAAAGGTACCTGCAATTTAAGCGATAGTACAGCATGTTTGAGAGATGCTGCTGCCCAAAGAAGGTATTCTATTATGCTTTGCATACTGCTGTCCTTTCACTCTGCTTAGTAGAAGCTCTGCTAGAGAGTTTGGCCTTTAGTCGTGTTCTTGCCTGTGATTATTCCAGTGACAACCAGTGTCTCTGTTTCAACACTTAGTATTGGTTTCTTTCATTTTCTACATGTAGATATAGTTGTGCTCAAAGATGCATAAATTAATTTAGACAAAAATGGATGATTTAAAACGTATCATAAAGAAAAAGGTTGAGTATATTTTGATTTTTTTTGTTTTGTTTTTGAGGGGTAGGAAGAAAGGGCAGGAAGAAGAAAGAGTTTTTTTTTTGTTTGTTTTAAGTAATACACTAAGTTGCAGAGAGAGGTATCTAAGGGATGTGGACAGGATAAAAGGTGGAATACAGGTTTTATTGTGTCTGAAATCTTGCTGTTGTATTCAAACTAGAAGCACTGCTATCTTTTTCAGAATGATATGTTTTATGACATGTTTGTGAAAAAAGGAGTTATTGTTATTTAAAAGCATTATGTCCTAACTGGAGTTAAGCAAATATTTCTGATTTTGATTCATTCCTGAAAATACTTTTGCTAAATTACAAAAATGTTTATAGACAGTATCCTTTTATATAGCTTTTTTATATTCTATTTCATTCTTTTAAATTTGCTAAGTAATGAAAAATTAGAAAGAATTAATGATTTGAATTGACTTTTTACTAACTTGCATTGCAAATGTAGATAGTGTTCTGAGAAGGCAGTGTATAGACGGCCAAGTTAAGAAAATATGAAAGATGGGAAAATTATATGGATTTAGTGTTGTTTCATATTTTCCAAATACAAATAGATTGGTAGCTTCAGGTTACAGATAACCAACTCGGTTGCTATTTACTACAGTTATTGTGTTTTATTTTGCTTTGATTCTTTTCCACAAAAAGAAAGACAATCTGCTGGAAGAGATAGTTTTGGGGGGATTGCTCAGTGTCGCCCTTTTTAAAATACTTGACAGAGATCATTCAGAAAAGATGTGAGGTTACCTTTTCAGATTTGTTCTGAGTTGTTCTATTTCAGACATTTATAAATAATTCAGGCTTATATGTTTGAAATACATTTTAATATACATTTTAATATATATCTCACTGTCTTCAGAATCATTTATTTTATATRCCAATGAATGACATTGAAGATTAACAACATAAGAGAGAGCATGTTTTGAGGTTGTCTTAATGCAGGGCTACTGTTAAAAGACATTTTGTTTCTCTTTCTTTGACATTTGGAACCTGCCCAAAGTCCTCTACCCTTGGCAAAGCAGACACTCTGTTCTACTGGCAAAACCTAATTAAACCGAGTGCTACCTGTGGCAAGGGCATTTAGCAATTCACAAAGTTCAGGCCACCAAAACAAGGCATTGGTTTTCAGCTTTTAGATCCCTACTTGATAACATGCTGCGTGGATCTGTTTTAAAATGAGAATTGTGGTCTTACAAGAAGTTTAAAACGAAGCAAATATCTCCATTGTGTGTCACTGTTCTTATTTCTTTGCTGTGTTCTGTAAATTAATACTATTTCATACTGGAAAATTAATAAAGAGAAATAAGATAAAAATGAAACATAGAGATGATTAGAATAACGTTATTAGTCACTCAGTGAGACAGCTTGATGAAATTACAGCACTGAGGCAATGTTTTGACTGGCTTTTTCAGTTTCCTGTGTCAGTGACACAGCAAAAATTTCATGGCTTTTTATATTGGCATTTCAAGCACTCCTCATCAAGGTTAGTGAGAACACGACAAACTCTTGCACCCTTGCCATTTTGAGTATAAAAGACAAAGCAACTCACTAGTTCATCACAGATCTGCTTGCAGTCCTCATCAACTCATTTGTATGTTTTTTCTGCTTTATCTATGCCAAAGAGTAGAAAGTGATCCATACTGAAATACTTTGAAAGGAACATTTCAAAGACAGTTTTAATATTGCAAGAAACCTATTAGCTCTGCTGTGAGGATTGAAACACATATCTGTATTTTTGAGCACATTATACAGTTATTAGTATGTTAGTGACTAAATAGGAGGAAAAAAGGAGTGAATGGGTAAGCAGGGTGATACTGACATGTATCTTATTATATGAATATTGAGCATAGTCGTCTGCTCAGAGAATTCTTACGAAGCATTCCAAGCTGAGGACATGTTGCTTTTTAAAGGCAATGATTTTGGCATCTGATATGGTGTTCTTGCACCATGTTATTGTGAGAGAGGTTACTATGTAGCAACAGTTCAATATCATCCTTTGGACTTTTCTGATAGACCACTTAACTATCTCAGCTTTTCCAGTGATCATCTCATTTATCTAGGATTATTGYGCTGAATTTACTGTTTGGTTTTCTTCCAGAACTGAAATGTCAAGTCTGGTGTCATGTATGCAGTAGCTTTGTGCTGTGAGAGCTCAACAGATCCACCAAAAGCTGCTAGTAGTTGATCTTTGGATAGAGCTAGAAATAAATAAAWCCTCTTTAGCAGATCAATATTCATCCCATTTAATGCTTGATGTGAAACTTGTGGATTTGAAGTAGTAATGCTGATGTACAGCTAATCGTTGAAATGGGCATTAGGGCTTTTATGGCATGGCAACTTATTGTCAGGCAGGAAGGAGGAAAGTGTTGAGTGCATGCTAAAGGGAGGCAAACTCTGTAACAATATGTATTTTAATGCACATTTGTTTCCAGACAGTGTCTTACATTGTAGTGATTTGCTAGGTTAGAGACTAATACTCTACATGCAGTGTTTATTCCAGGAGTTTACTTGGTAAAACAGATGATTCCCACTTTACTGGATCTTTATTTCTTGGAATACGACTGGATGATTATATTTAGAGTAAGAATTTTCATCTTTAGCATCCTCCCCACAGCTAGTCCTTTCTGACATTATTTGCAAGTATGTGGAATGTGCACTTTGTATGGTGTAGACTCCATTAGCATCTAGTACCGAACATGTGTATAGGCACATGCACGTGCTTATTACATTTCTATCTACAGTTTGTATTGTACAGATTTCATAGAAACAGGGAGAGAATTTCTAGAGAAYGGATAAAATATCAGTAAAAAGGTGCTATGGCAATTGAATATAGTAGGATATTCTTTTTTTAGCATGCAGTTTGAGGAGTTTTCTTCTTCTTAGTCAAGTAGTACAGTAATTGAATATTTTAAGCCATTATGTTCATTCTTAAAAATGAGTAAAAATCTTACCAAGTGAACGATAGTGCTGGAGGAAATGAAGATAATGTTGACGAACATGTATGTAGTCGAGAGTTGAATTTTCCTCTGTGCCAAATCTATGCTCTGATCTTTCTTGCTTTAGTGTCACTGTAAGTAGCTTTGTAATATTTTGTCATGTTATGCCCCAGCTTTCAAGTTCAGCTGTAGAGTCTGTAGATGTTTGTGCTGGCCACCTATACCTTCTTTAAGCGATAATGGTGGGCGGTTACTGTACTATGGTGCAAACAAAGTGAGCCTCTCTGGAAGACTTTAGCTGCTTGAGGATTGCAGAAAGTATCTCCTTTCATTTTCATCAGACAGAATGACTTCCCTAAAATTGAGAAGTCTCATTGTCTTTAAAGGTGAAGCAAAAAAATGCAGTTTTTGCATATTCCCCATGTATAAAAGACACTAGTACATCTCACACATTTGTGAATGTTGTGCATCAGGGCAGAGAGGATAGATTTGTCTTTTGCTATTATGATTAGCTGTTTTTCTAAAGAGAACTTTAATCTTAACTACAATAAACACATAAAAACACCTGCCRATGCAGTGCATACTGAACTTCTACCACTCTGAAGACAAGATAAGAGGTAGTAGATCTGCTGGCTTCGTTTATAATAGCAAATCTTTATTCTTCTTAGCAAGTCTCTTCTGCAGGACTGCAGTTTGTAGTAAGTCCAAGTTTTTGCCGAAAAGGATGTGGGAGACAGTGGAAAGGATTAAGTTTATCTGCAAAACAGTATATCACCAGGAAGGAAAGAAATGTCTAGTTGTATTTCATACTACAGAAGGGAGATGGTTTGGGTTTGGTGGGCATAGTGACAGAGTGAGAACTTCTCAGGCTGCTCTAGCCTCTGTTAGTGAGGGTTATATAATCTGATTAACACTCTTTTATCATGGCTACTAAAACAGATTAAAAAGCGATATGGGTAATAGGTGTTTTCTGGTGTTGAGACGAAGGAACAGTGATTAGATTTTCTTACATTCAGCAGTCCTGTTTTTTCTACTACCTTCTTGCATTACCTGCGGCAATATTATGTGTGTTGTTCATAAAATAAAATATGATTCATATTTTAATCAGATATTCAATATACARATATTTTTGTAAGCTGAAGGATTTCAGAACATGGCAAGAATAACTGGTTTGCTTCCTATGATGGAAAACCAAAAAGGTCAAGGAACTATCTCTGTATTTTCTGAAGGATAATGAAGGAAGAACTACCCTGTGACAGGAACTAAATAGCATGTTTTGGATTTCAGGTGCTCCATTTAAGAAACCTCTTTTGTCTTGGGATCCTATCTTTAAAGAAACTTTATTATTATTAACGATATATTGCTGTAAACGATGCATGTGCAGCTTATTCTCAAGCTGTATACAGAAATGTGCTTTCTGGCATTGCTCTACTGTCATGCTCTTTTTCTGTAGTGGGAGAGAAGAGTAGAATGGTAACAGGGATTCTGTTGTAAAAGTCTAGACTACTATTTCCAGATGGACCAGAGATTTTCTCAAAGCATGTTATTGTCTTCTGAGGCATTGTTATGCCCTTTGTATCACTTTTATTGGGGGTGAAGGGTTAGATATATAGTGGCAATGCTTACAAGGTAGTGTATGAGTACCTCATAGATTAGGGGAAGATAGATCTGCCAGCCTCTCTCTCCATCATGACAGTGCTTTGCAGGAGTGCCTGTGAAGTGACATTTGCTAGGCCATTTCAGTGTGGCTATACAGCTCTGGATAAAAAAAGGTTGTAGGATATGACCTATAAAGATAATTGTCTACTGGATACTTCCTTTGAAGACTTCACTTATGGCATTTTTAACAGTATGAAGTTAAAGTAAGGGACAAGGCAGATGTACAGGTTCACAAAGCCTTCCCTACACATGCACAGATGAGTCCCTCTGAGTGGAATTTATAAGGATGATATTCTCCATTGCGAGTACAAGATGATCATAGTGGTCCCAGACCTTTTGGTCAGGCCTTGTAAGGCTGTTCTCACTGAATGGGGTACTAAAATCTACTAGTCACTTGTTCTATATTTGAATAGATATTGTGAAGAAGCATGAATAATTTCGAAATAACATTGAAGATACTAACTATGGAACAAAACAAAAAACCCTTTGGTTTATTGTATGGATTTTTAGATCAGGTCTTATAAGGAAAAAAAAAAAAAAAAAAAAAAAAAAACTTGCTTCAGAGAATTTGTTTTATCTCCAATGATACAAACCCTTTAATTTCTTCCCAGTATCGAAGAGAGCTGGAGTTTCCCACTATTAAGGGCTCAAACCTGATCCTAGAAAAGACCCTTACACTGTGCTGAAGCCAAGGAATGACTAGGATTTTTCACAGAGATTTTTTTAAAGATTCTTTGAAGTCCCACCTGCATAGCAAATGTTTTGAGTTTTGGGGGTTTTTTAATACCTCTTTGCTGCATTTTTGTTTTGTTTTTCATTCTGCTCTCAGAGTGCATAAGCGGGTTCAGACAGGAAGTGCAGCCTGAAAGACTAGGCCAGGTCTGGAGGGATTAGTCACAGCAAAAGGCTGCTGTGTGATCCTGAGTTACTTTCTTAGTAGTATGGCAGAAAAAGAAGATGCACACATTTTTGTATGTGTCCTGATCTTTATGAAAAGCAAATCCGTAGACAGATGGAAAATTTAGTCRCCCTGATGTGACATTTAGGCACATCCTTATTGATACAAGTGATGATGGATTCATTATCTTTGGGAGGGGACAGGGGGCTGGAGGGATTATATGCAGGTGATTTTATGAAACAAATTCAAATTTTCTATAAAACATAGTTTTCTGTGACAGCACAGCAGATTTTTTTTCTACTGTAGTTTTCAGAAAAGCTTTGTGTCTAAAGGGTAAATTAATAAATTAATACAAGTATTCGAGATAGAAGTTCAATGGCAAATTTCACCTGCTTGAAGCAATGTTCAAAGTAGAGAGAATGTATTTCTTCCCCCCTCACACCCTCCCACTGATTTTTGCCTAGTGGCCAGTGAGATAAATATGTGGAAGTTGCAAAGATCTTAGCCTTCCCCATTCAGATCCTTAAGAGAAAAAAGGCAAACCTGACCCTCTTAAATTTGTATGTATTTATAATACTTTGCAATATTATAGACTGATTCCTTAGAATCAATCTAAAGAAGTCTCTGAAGTTGAGAAAACTTTAGATAATTCTGTATATGAACTAAAGATTTATATAAAAAAAAAGATGGACTTTATGGACTTTTGTATGCAGATGTTTCTTGTCCAATTTATCTAAAATTTCAAGGATAAAAGTAGTAAGAAAAGACAAAGTTTTAGAAGATTGCTTTAGATTATCATCCAGAAGTTTAAAAAGAAAATATGAGAAAGCTTTGGTTATTTGAGGGGGTTTTGCTATGGTTGTTGTTTTGTTGATTTTTTCCTTCTTAAAAATAAAGAGGAAAGTTTATTTCTGATTGTATTAAAATCAGTGTGAGAAGTCGCTGCTGTGCATTCTTCAAAATAAAGCTTGCAGACATGAAGTCAGCATCCAAGGAGGTGTCACAGTTAGGACTGATTCTAAAGAGACTTCTCAAAAAAAAATTCCTTTATCAAATTGCCAAAGTGTCACTTTTGTTGCCACCTGTAAGAATAAGGCAGGGTTTGAAATTACCAGCTACTCATGAACAATATCATCTAATAATGCTATTTTTGCAAAAGATGTACTTTCTAGCTCTTTATATGTAGCCATTTTACAGTATTTTTTTCTCAGTCCAAAGAGGACATCTGCTATGTAAATATTTGTATGTAAATACCCATGTATGTGTCTCAATTACTTATTTCATATTCAGAGATTTAATCTTGAGGCCGATAGACTGAGTTGGCACAGAGAAGCACAAAAGAGAATTTATATGATATGCTGGAAACATGCCAATCTCTCTCCCCCCCCGGCAGCCCTTCTCCTCAGGAAAAGGTAATTGGCAGAGGAGTGAGATTTTTCCCTTGCACAGGTCTGAAAACAAAAAGAACAGCAGAGGGAGCCCCTGCATGGCTTAAATCGTTGGGCTTAAAAGAAAGCAGAGCAAGTGCTTGTGCAGGGTGACAAATCACTGCTGCCCTCTTTTGAGCCTTTCACATAAAGCAGTAGTTGCTGAAGGTATGGTGGGTGGCCAGCCCAAAACACCTCCCTTCCCTGTACAACAAACAAAAGTTTCAAAGCAGACAGACACTGCTGCTGTCATTCTACTGGGGCAACCAACAGAACGACGCTGTGTTTGAACTCGATGTAACCTGCAGAATGCTCTTGTGACTCACTAGGGTATTTATCTTCTAATTAGATTTGATTGTGTGGTATGCTAAGTAAACGTTTCTAACATATATGCATACGAGTATACATATATATCAATAGATATAGTTTTGTTTTATAGGGATCTCCCTTCTGTCAGCATCTTTTGAAAAGTTGTTGAATATTCTCTACCAACGTCTTGTTGCACTACATTCTTATGAGCAGTTTGAACTCAAATATGCTGCAGCTTTCCCTCTGGATGATTCCTGGAATCATCTGATTGAACACTGACAGTACTAATGCAAGCCTGAGCAGCACATCTGGAGCCAAAATATCCCAAAGTTCTTGTCATTAAAGATGCTCCAGAACAGCCTTAGTTTTTAAGACTGTTCTAGACCCTAGTCCATGCAGTGTGCTATTCAACAAATGAAAGTGTACTTTAATATAGTGAGTTAATGACTTTTTGACAAAGCTTTTTTTCATTGCGGAATGGCTAATCAAGTAGGAAACTCTCACCCAAATGTATTTATTTTGATTATTAAAAGGGCTTTTCAGATTCGCAATAGGCCTTCTTGTCAGAGTTGGGCACCTCAGAACATAAAGTTACCTGGAGAGGGTCCCACATACCTAAAATATGGGAAACAGTACAAATGACCTTTTAGAGAAAAAAAGACTTTAACATCAGTGCCTGTGAGTACCACTGGACTCTGTTTTTTATGCTTTCCCCCTTCCAAAACATTTGAAAGGCCTTGAACCCATCTTATTGTAGTTCGGGGAGAGCTGTTGAAGTTTCAAAAAATTGCTAAGACAGGAAAGCTTTAGCTTCTCCTGGTGGATGAATGATAATAATGAAAAAGTCTATGCAACCGGCCATCCTTATTGCCTCCTAGTTATCAGTGTGAGAAACATGATAGCTCAAAGGATGTGCAAGAGTTAGGATCAGTATGATGTGGTTGCTACACTTGTGCCTGTATTTAGTATCATGTTTGGACAGAAACGTAGCAGAATACTTCACTTSTGCAAGTGAGCAGAGGACTGTGTCTGCACAGTGTAACCTCTAGACTCTTCCCTTGCAGGCAGGTGTGTTCTTCCATCCAAGCTCCACACACATTGCTACATCTTTCCATTTAACAATTTTCATGGCAGCRTGAGCACGGGATTTGCCAGGATTAGAGGTTACCAGCACACTGCCTTTACTGCTATTTTGCTGTGGCCTGTTGGAGTGAGTCAGTCTTAAAATTTGTCTTTTATTTCTCTTTTGTGTTATTGTTGGTGGGAGATTTACTTCTATCCTGTTGCTGCCGTCATTCTTTTATATAGGCTCTTGTTAGTCTTTTATGTTTTTCATTTCCAACTTTAGGTCTGTTTAAGTCTGATGGCTCTAAATCCTCCTTGCTTCAAATGTAGGAGAGCTACTAGTCTTCAGTTTCACCTCTACCTCTCCCTGAAACTGTAATTATCTTAGATTTTCTCATAACATAACCAGCACTGTGTGTGTGTATAAGATTCTACCTGCTTAATTTGGCATTCTTCTAATCACTTCAAACTATATTTACTCTGATAGACTTGTCTGTAGAAATTTACTTTGAGGGTCTAAATTTGCATGTTAGGCTTTTGCTTTGTCATCAGTCACTTGTCTTTTTTCCTTCTAAACCTACCTGTCTGTTGATCTGTGTAAGACATCTTACTTCATTAGTCTGTGTATCTCATCTCTTTTGTACTTTGTATTAAATAATACAAATTATCTAAGGGATAATATGAATTATTGCCTGAATGATGTGTTGGGAGCTGACTCCCAGACTGTTCATTTTGGAGAAGAATTTAATGCAAGGGTATGTACCCTTGAGCAGGTTTTGCAGGTTTTGGAAATAATTCGTCTGAACTTGTTGCTGTGTTATGTAGGTATCTGGCAGATCAGAAGAGCGTAATTTCCAACTCAAACACATAACGAAGCAGTCAATATGTGGGTATGTCTATATCATGCAGTTCTCTGCCCTTTAGAGATCTAGATACACAGGTTTTCTGTATTTTGCAGCATAGTATATTATCTTCTTGTACTTCAGGTCCCAGGTGCAGTAGAGCCATGCTAATTTTTCACCAAACCTAATTAACCCCACTTTCCTCATTCAATGAGAGCATCATCAGCTGAGAGCTAACCTACACAAAGATCTTGTGTTGGTTTTGCACGAGTGTAAGATGATAGGGATTTGTATATGTGCTTAGCTTTGGGAATATGAGTAGTACCACTGAAGCCAGTGCAACTCTTCATGTGTTTACCCTTAAACATGTTTGAAAGATCAAATCCCTGGTGGCCAATTCTGTTGCTGATGAACAAGGAGAAGTAAAATCCAGTCTGCACAGCAGAGCTGTAGGATTAGTTAGAATAAAGAAGAGTAAATGCATATTTTTATTACTAAAGTAGATAGGCTTTTTATAGTTGGAGTGAACAATAAACTGCCTGTTGTATAGACAATTTTTTTCCATACAATCAAATATTAACAGAAATTTACACAACCATCATAGGCTTACAAGTAGAAATATTTAATAAGTTACAGGTCCTGAAAGAAATATCTCAGCTAGCCTTCCATTGTCATTTCTGCAACTTTGCTAGTCAAGCCACTTCTGTCCTTAGAAGCATTAGGGAGCCTAGAATAAAGCTCAGAAATGAGGCATTTACTACACTTTCATCTTTCATAAGGGAAAAGTAAAACAGGTTTGTTTCTGGAAGTCTATTTCCTATAGTTAATTCCTTATAGTTTAGTAAATTTCCACTGTGTTCTAGCTATACTTCAGGGTGCAGAATGCCATTTATTTCATGATACCCTTTCTTTGTGATGTCCARTTCAGTTTTTATGTGAATTCAGTGCTCATGAGTTAACTCATTCTGTGAGCTTTCCTTTAAAATGCTTCTTTTTTTTTACCACTAAATGTATATGTGTTTATGAAGCTCTACTGCAAGCAGATGCATATGCAATTTCACGTGGTTACTTACAAAGCTTATTTGTCTATTTCAGGAGCAGGGATATCCTTTTTCACATGAGGCAAGTTCAGAATTTGAAATATTAATTATTCAAATTTGTAAGAGAAGCATATGAACTTAAAATGTCGTCATCCTAATAAATGAGGTTTTTCCTTTTGTATAACTTCCTAAAACTTCTAATTGATTCTTGGTGTTAAATAAAAATGGAATSCAAGGTTTTCTACCACAGTTTAAATAGTACAGAAGTATTGGACAGGTTATACTGGCCCTCAGTTGGAAAAGTATTTACTACTTGTCATTCCTTCATAAACTATGGGGAATTGCTACACTCAGTACATGAAGGTCTTAGTGTTTTGATACTAACTTTTTTTGCTGTTTGACAGAATGGTGCAGCTCAGTGCATACATACCATATAACATCTCCAACATTGCAATTAACATGATTTTTCTAATCACCTACCAAGCAGACAATGTCCTGATTATGGCTCAATAAATACAATTCTTGATCTTTTATGACCTTCCTTTCCTCAACTGGAAGTATTATGTTTTATACATCTGTTTCATCTGACAATGAAGAGTAAGAGTACAAAATGGCAACATTTTGTTGCTCGAGGGTAACATGGAAATTAATAGTTCCAGCCACCGGCCTGTTAGGAGTATTGGTATATCAGTTCATGTCTTATCTTGTTACGTTTATATTAATACATTTATAAGTTATGTATCATGTGTATTCATAGTTATCCCCTGAGGATAACTAAACAAATACTTGCATTGATATCTCTAACATATATGCATGGGATATATGGAAAGTATTTTTGCTCCAKACTGCACGACCCAAAGTTTTTGAACACAGCAAAGGAAAATGTGACTTCATTTGGTGTTTTTTTCCACTTTGAAGAATGAGTGTGGCTTAAAACAGTATTGTTGAGATCCATCTTTGTCTCCAACATGTTCCACAGCAAAAATATCATGTTCATAGGTAAAACAGTAATTTTGTTTTTCAACTGCTGGTCATAAGAGTTCAGCTGACAATTTGGCACTTAGCCTGCTTTTCCCTCCTTGTAATATTTTTAGTAATTATTCATCACCACAGATAATTTGTTCATATCCAAACAACCTTAATTTTTATTCTTATACCTACCAGGGTCCATTTCTCTTTTACAGCAGCTGTCAGAGGAAGTGCATTCTAAATGAAAGCATGATTGTCACCCTACCTGACAGCTCCATAATCTTCAAGAAAAAATAAGTGATAAATCAGAAGAACTCCTAGAGTAAATTGTCTCAGTACTGGTCATAGCATGGCAAGAGAATCCAGACAGCATGGAGCTCCCATTTAAGGCAAATCTAATTCATGCTCACCCTCCCTTTTTTTTTTTTTTCCACATCCCTGTACCAATCCCAGAAACGGAGAAACTGAAAACCTAGCCCTTTCCATTGATTTAATCTCATGTAATGGTACTGGGCAGGCTGCAATGGAAGGCAAGGTAAAGTAGCATAAGTTGGTTTCATGGACCTTAAGAATGAAACAATTCTGAAAAGGTATTTTGGTCCTAGAAGAGCATGTGAAAATGCTTTGGTATTCCCCAGAAAAACCCAAACTTCATTCCAAAATCCTGTCATTTGGTTTCATATGCTATGTTACCTTTTCTTAGAACCAAAAAGTCCTATTTACTTTTTTTTTTAAACCAGTTTAGCTTTATCATAGAAAACATTCAGATCAATTAAAAGATGATTTGTAATTACTGAGGTGCTTGAGGCAAACTTTATCAGACAAACCCATTCTTTTTCAAATAAAATACTTGTACTTAATCAATTAAGCTAAAATCTATGTAGCACTACACTTGTGACTGAAAGTCCCATTTGCTACAGCTGATGAAGGACTGAGTGAAAAATTTTTATTTCCACGTCTCATCTGCTGCATCAAGAAATTAATTACAGTGAATCTTACCTATGAAAAGATGAAGCCTTAAAAAAGAGTACAAGATGGGGAGAGAGGTTCATTTTACACTCTACTTATTTCTATTCTGATTGAGTTTTAACTAGAAGAAAATACTGTTCATATGCTCCTTGTAAAACATGTACACAAGTATGTGAAATATTGTATTTTTCCTTCAGGCTCTGAAAACTGGTGAGAACTTTTCCCAGCCTCTCTCTCCCTGGGCCCCAGTGTCAAGGAGGAACTTTGTAAGAGGAGAGCAGAGGCTAGTAAGCTGTAGACAGTTCTAATGGACTGTCYGCTCCATTTCAATAGCAAAAGAGTTCTCCTGATGCCTGCTCCAGTGCGGACTGGATGACTACAGGCCTTGTTGCTGCTCAGTTCTTATGTAAACAAAAACAAATGAGTCCATTCAAAGAGTAACTTTGCAGAGTCACAGAAATTTCGCTGTTTTGCAGCTGACTAGACGTAATGGTAAAATTGCTGTTTTTCTTTAACCTTCAAGGTTCATTAAATCTTATTCTGTCTGATAGGTTACTTGCTAGTAGAAGCTCAGCTAGGTGACTTTACAAAGTCCTATAAACTACTTTGATTTGGTTCTAATTTTATGATTATTCCATTGAATGTTCTCTTGAATATTGGAAAGAAATTGATAATGTTACATGCGGGTTATAAAACCTGATTTGTGCCTTTATTTTTACCAGATATTACAATAGAAACCTCATTTTTATCAGATACWAATATTATAAATAGGATATACTAAAAGATAGGTACATAATCTTTCCTTCTTTCGAATTTCATTGTTCTAGCTTATCCATATTTTCCTTGTCTCTGAATTTTTATTCCCTGCTGTTACCTTTTTCCCCATTTTTACCCTTATGTATCACAGATGTTCTACCATCAGTAGCAGGTCTTCTGTAAATCACTGCAACTCAACATATCCAATCCTGATACAGGTTATGTCAAAGCATTCATCCTAACTGGATGTATCTCCTTTTAATTCCACCATCATATAGATCCAAATGGTCCACATGCTTCTCTACCTGATATAAAAGTATATGAAGCTTGGTTTAATTGCTTACAGTTTGATTAGATCTGCAGGGCATCTAGATCACTGTAAAATAAGTTCCAAAGATGACGCAAAGCAGCAGAAATTACCTTATTTTATTTCTTCTGTGCCTATAATGGAATGGTTTCTGTGGTGCAGTTTGAGACGAACCAGAAATACAGTTCTTAGGAGCTCTGTCCTTTGCAGAGCTGTGCGCTGTGGCAGTACTTATCATTGGCCTCCTCTCCCTCCTGGGCCAYTCGCTGGATTTTATAGCAACAAGCTGTCAGTCTGAATCTACATTTGCTTTGCCTTTTCTTAAACATATGCTGACAATGATATGTCTCTCTCTGAGTTGAGCTTATTCCCGCTTAGGAACACACCAATCTTTACAGGTTTTCTTTTCATTAAAGTTTGATTATGGCCATAATCCCTCAGGGTGAAAGGAAATGCTCTGACTCGATTCCTTTAAGATGCTAAAGTTTCCAAAYTACATCTGCAGACATGCAATCAGTAACCTTACAAATGTGAAGATACGTGTTTATGAAAAAGCAAGGCTTCTCTTCCTCCTCCTCTGCTGTCCCCAAAGAGATTAAAACATCTAGAATAGAGTAAGAAATTCTTCCCACGGGTAGCTTTTGAAGTGCCTACCTATCTCTATTTGCTTTGGGCTTCACAGCAGACTGACTGGCCTTTTGGATGCAATGCATTAGAGAAGTTAAGTCAGGCAAGAACAATTTCTGTCCTGGAGATCAGTAAACAGAACAGACCCATGGTCAAAGTATTTTTCATTCTTCATGCTAATGATTTTTTTTCTTATTTTAATAGTTCTATTTAGTGGAATTAGCACTTCATTTATATCCTCAGGAAGAGTGATGTTTATCACTACTCTCAGTGAAGAAAAATAGTCCTGTTTTAAATCAAACACTTGTTTATGTGAACTAATAGAAAACACCAGAGGATATATCAAACATAAGTTTGAAACACACGGACTAAATTGACAGTAAGAATAAATTTGTCACAACTATAAGTGCTTATTGGGCATAATGCTTTTTAGCCCATGATGGAAATGTCAGAAATAAAAATCTTTTAGTTCTAAAAATAAGAATCATAGTTTGTCTCATGTATGTATGTATGTATGTATGCATACATTACTTTGGAGGGTTGGAGAAAAGCATAGGAAAAGAACATGGCTTAGAGAACACTACCAAAAGTATGCATTGCAGCTGCCATAAATTTAAAGTAATCTTTTAACAGATTATGAAAATAAGAGAATAGGAACCTATGAAGTTACATAGAATTAATTTAAGGGCTGAGGGATTAATTGATTTAGTTTTAGTCCAAAATTTGTTTTGCGAAATTTCTCAAGCTACTAAAAACTTGTTACATGTTGGTTAAACCCAAAGTACTGATTTTCTACACTTAGTTCATATTCATTGATGTTTTAAAAGGCAGTTGTGATACTTTTCAGAAAGAGGGCATTTGGGCAGCTGAAGGTTGAGAAGGCAAGAAATAAAGGTATTTAAGCATAACTAGAAGGGACAAGTGACATGTCAAATGTAAATATAACACTTCGTATTTGTCTTGCTCTGGTGGTATGGTAGGGGTTGATGACATGTGACCACCCAGTCTTTAATACTCTTTTGATTAGGAGGGGATAGGCTGTTTTCAGTTACATTTATTTTGTGTAGCTATATATTCTCTTTTTTTTGTATGTTTAACTGGTGTAAGTACTGAAGGTTCCAGGGAGCTAGTGACGAGCAAGCTTTTAATAGTTACATAATGGTTCGTCGTCATTCGTGAAGCTTCCTGATTTTAAAAATAGAAAGAATGTAAGTTGTTATTTCAGACCATCTTCTACACTGCTCTGTATTGCTGATTTTCAGCAATCCCAGAAATACTGAGCAGTCTTCCTCCTCTTTCTTTTTTGTAGCATAGGAATAATCCAATCAGGATGTGGTTCATGTGTGGACTTTTTGTACAGATCTTTAACTCATCACAGAAATGCAGCAGCAGACAGTAACACAGTAAGCCATTCCAGGGGGTGCGTTAGTCAGCTRTTGCATATAGTCCAGCATAGTGGCGTACTAAAATCTGTCAGTTGTGGATGGGATTGCATACAGGCATGAAAACTGTTTTCTTGATGCTTATTTTGTCATTCAGGTTTTTCCTGGGACATTATAAACTTTCACAGGTGTCCTTTGCAATACGGCCTCTTCTGTGAAGGCACCTGGGAACTGTGTTCTAAATTTCCTGTCCTCTTTAATGTTTAAAATATTGTGAGGGGGATTAGGGGCACCATAAGCACAAGTGTAACAGGAGCAATTTATGAATTATGTATTGCAGAAGGTRGTTCACTTTAAGCTTATTCATGTACATCCTATAGTGAAGATAGTGTTTATATTTGAGTATATGTGAGGCAAGATTATGCAGTGGCAACAGACAGCTGAATCAGTTGTAGAGCCCATGGAACTTGCTCATCTTTTTCCAACTTCTAGGGGGATAAGTATCTGTTTAGAAACATGTCTGTATGTTTGGGGCTTATTATGAGTCTGTGCATGCCAGATTAACTGAGGAGAGTTAGGAGAATTTTAGAACAGGAATTACCTTCTTTACTACAAACAGAGCTCTGGATGTTCCTGGAACGACTTTTTGGAAAAGTAGCAGCACACTTTCCTTCTGAATTGGAAGARAACAGAGGGATCTGTGCGTGAACAGACCCGATTCCAGCTTCGTCTCTGCAGTCTACCTTTTCTCCTRATATTTTGACAGAGTTCAGCTGAGGTGCAAAATGAGCATTTCACATTGAAGTAACTGTGAATGTTAGGTGCAAGTTCAGTAGTTACTACTTTTGAAATGTGAATTAATAGTCATAAGTCTAAACACTGCATACTGCTGCTGTTATATGTCTCTCATAAGGAAGTGGAGGCGTGTAAAGTGATGTTTCTAAGGACACAGGCAGATCATGAGGGAAATGCAGGAGACTGATTGCTGTTGCCTCATGTTAAAACACAAATAAATTGTGTGAATTTAGAAACATGTGAGCAACTGTACAATATGCTTATAGGTTGATACTTAAAAATAATAATGCAAAAGAAAAATTCTGAATGTTTTCTCTCTATTGATTTGATTCTATTACTTCCCTCACTTTCCAGCACTCTGTTCTTACTGTTGTTATTTCAGTACCTGTTACCTGTTTCTGATCTGATCTCCTTTCACATTTAACATTCTCTGTCTTGACTGCCCTAGATTCTGCACACTTCATCCCCTCCTTTCCCCATTCACTACCTTCCTTATGATCCCAATTATGATCGAAATGGTGTGATAGACTTGCCTACGACTCTTTGGCATATTTTTAAACCTTTAAAATTTGAAGAATAGATAAAGGGGTGGAGGGGGGGGGAGRGAAAAGAAAACGTCAGGAACTTGAGGATCCTGAAAGCAATTCTTGCTAACACAGCTGCCAGATTATTGTCATCTTTGACCTTATATATTTCGCTATCCATTTATGTTCCTCACTCTTAAGTGAATTGAGATTCTCTCTCTTATGTTTGCTTTAGTTTTTAGGTCCTTAGCCTATTTCAAATGCTTCATAAATAATACAAATGCTAATTAGTCATATTGAAGATATAATAAGTACATGAGGATGAGTCAAGAACACAAAAGAGTTTGTGCACCTCTCTCCCCCACTTCCTGTTTCCTTACCTGGCTCCTGCCCACAGTTAGAAGCAGGCAGAAGAAACTGAGCAAAAATCCAGGTGTGTATAAGCAGAGTAAAAGATACCTTTCTTAAGTATGCATAGCAAGTATGTTTCTTGTTTCAGGGCAGTTGACCGCTCAGGCTTTCTGCCTGAGATTCTTATGTTCTGTTAGTACTACTTCTGTATTTTTTACAGAGAGCATTCTTCTTCATAGAAAATAATTTAGGAGAGGCTTCCACAGTAAACTAAAATACATTACAACATTTGAGCAGTGAGGGAGATCAGTCTTCCTGTATCTGAACCAGTAATGACCAGCAGGAGCTCACCCTGAAGCTTCATAAGAGAAGTGTCTAACACTCTATCAATCACGATCTCTGTAGGACCTGAACCAAGAAAGATTTCTTGAAAAACTTCTAGAAAACAAAAGGGAGACTGTGTTTGGATATCAGCCTTAAACAATGTCTCTGGAACAAGTTATTGCTGATAAACAGTTAATATTAACCAAACTAGGTGGCAGTTGCTTACCAAATCAATAATTTTTCTGAAGTTACAGATCTAGAAGCTATTGATCCCATTATGCCACTGATACAAAAATCAATGTTTAAGTCCTATTAATGGTGTCAGCCTGTGTAAAATTCGACCAACTCATTCAAATTGTATTCCTACATTGTTATAAAGAACCTTCTCTCGTATCAGCAATACTGTTACCAGAGCATGCTGTACTCTATTTGTTGAATTGTGCTGATCACAATGCTTGCTGTGGGTGTTACTTTAATTTTTATTATTCATTTGTCCATTAGGTTAGAAATTAGAAGCATGCTGGTACCCTGTAGGAGCTACTATATGAGGTGTATTGATACAGTGGCACACACAATACACAAAAGATGCACTGTTGATTGTTACCTTCTCAGCCATACCATAATATTGAAAACAAACAACCCCCCCAACCCATATAAATAAAAGTTAAACTGCTGAACCAGCAGATCTTGTTATGTAATATGTGGTATTTACATTTCCAGAAAATCATACAGGATTATGCTTTTGTGGGATGTTTCCTAAAATATTCAGGATGGTGAGGCAATTATGTCTTTTGACTTGCTCTCTTCAAACAATTTGAAAACATATGTCTAGGCTCTTTTTTAATAATGTACTATAGAGAAATTTATAAAATAATCTCTCTGTAAGTTGAATAGGTAATGCTGATTTTTGGACCAGCTCATGAATTCAGTGCTATATGACTCCAGAAGCCTTAAAATATTTATAGGACAGCTTAATTTATTTCTGTTAGTGCAATTAATTTCAAACAAGGGAAAACTGTACAGGAAAGAAAACAGATATGTTTATGTAAGTTCTGATGTCGTATTTTTAATGTGCTGAAAGTAAATGAGACATTTCTAAATTACTCTGTATTTGCAGATATTTAATTGTATTTTAGTCAAGTTTGTCATTGTCTATCAGCATTTTTAATGATTTTTATTTACCAAGTTTAAAAAAATGACAATGTTCATTTTTAACTGAGATTTGTACTTCATAGTAATCTTTTCATAATCTTAAAGAGTGCCTATACATTTTCGTTCATCAATCTTTAGTAAAATATGCTATTCATGAAATTAGTATGCTGCAGAATGTAAGCCTTGGAGAATGTCTTGCTTTTAAAGATCAGAGATATGATTCTTGTTCTACTTCTCTAAGACCATTTGAACAAGAGTGAGACAAAGATTAATCATAGTGTTTCCATTGTTAAACCTCACTTTTCAGATTACACTAGCTTAGCGTTAGAGCACTTAGCACTGCGTAGTTCATATCCAAAAATCACATTAATGCATGATTTAGGAAATAAACAGGAGTTTAAAATAAAATCCTCCAGGTTCTTTTGTTGTTTTGAAACCTAAAGGGCTCTGTAATCCTTTAAACCTGTAAACACTAACAAAGAGACCATTGTCACTAAATCAAATTAATCTTTGCAGAAACAGCATGCTGCTGGGTTCCTCACTGATGATAAATGCTATTTAATGAGCCAGCTTCACCTCTAGTGTAACTGCAGTGTCCTTACACCAACCAATGATCAATTTGCTAATATCTTTAAAATGATTAAATGTTTGTGAAACAAACAATGAGTTGGACACCTCCCAGCTCCCTAGCTTTTCTTTATCATTTCTGTAGACTATGTTGCTTTGTTTAACGTTTAAGGTTACATTTGGTCAGTTCTTAATACAATCGTGTATTTGGCAAGAGTAGCTGAGGATTAATTAGTTAATGTTTGCAGAAGACTTTGGAAATGCAAACTGCTACAGGACACAAATGACTGTACCTGCTTTTCTCTGATCCTTAAACAGGTAGCCTCTGCAGCAATGCTATTCTCATGCTTGGCAATGCATGGTTGTCTTTCCATGGATCTTACTGTAGGTAATTCTGAGTTCTAAAATAAATTGGTAGTTTTTAATCGGTGATTCATAACTCTTCTGGGATTGTTTTTAAGTGATCTCCAGAAAATGATCAGAAACCCAGTACAGCAAACTATACATTTGAAATTTGTAAAAAGGCCCACACAGCCAGTGGAAATATGTTAGGACTCCTAAAATAAACAGCTGGAAATCTCCTGGGTATATTTATAACGGGGAATTTAGATTTTTTAGAGGACTTACAGGCCTTCAGTGACAACAGATTATTTATGAAGCAAATATTAAAATATTTGCAAGTTTTCTCACACTGGCTTGTGAACATTACCTCCTCCTTGCAGTAGAGGTTTCTTCCTGGTACTTAGTCACCTTCCTCTGTACCAGTGTTATTTTGAGATAACTAGCTGAGGTACTAGTGAGCTAAGGGGAAATGGTAGAATTGACATCCAAGTGAGCTATAGAAATGTCTTCAAAACCTAATGGTCTCCAGCACCTTGTTGGCTGAACTAGGTTTGGCTGCAGTAACAAGGTGAAAGGCCATTGTGTCCCCATTTCCTAGAGATGCTTTTCCCTTTTCCAAGGTTTAAAATATACTTTGATATTTTAAGCAATACTCCCCATAGAGGATTGTAAGTCTTCACATCTAAACATTTCTAAACCAGACAAATGATGGATTGCACAGCGGACACTTTCCCATCTTCCTTTGAGACTAGCTGCAACAATTCTACTAGCTTATATTTCTTGGAGATGAGATACAAGGCTGTTCAACTGATGACAGCAACAGACAAGAATTTAGAGATGGTGAGATTCCTTCAAGTAGACATTTCCCAGACAGATGATAGCACTTCAATTTTTAAGTGACACCTCTTCTTAAAATCTTTCTAACAAGAAAGAAAGAAAGGTATGGTATCATACATTGTCAGGTGTGAAGTAAAATGTGATTCATCTTTAGGGTTTGATTATTCCTCATTTACAGCCTATGTTTTTACTTATTATAAATATTGCATATTACAGATATGTGTTATTACATTACATATTACAAGTAGTATTTTTCCAACTCCTTTGATTTGGCAAAAGGTGTGGATGTCTCATCTGTCTTCCCTTTTTCTTGTTGTTTGCTGACCAACCATTGACTGGCAACCAAAGATTTTCTTTCCTAACATCTCTTGGCCTCATGTGTTTTTTATTATTTTCTGCTTTCTTTAGAAATAAATATCCCCTATTCTTGAGCCTCAGCACCATTAAAGTTTGCAGTTAAGGCTATATTCTGAATGAATGAAGCTCCTTTTATTAATAACCAGTTCGGGGCGGGGGGGAGAGTGTCTGGGATTTTTTAAGCACAAAAACTGTTAGCTGCAGGGTGCTTCAGCCACAAGTATTTCACAGTAAAAATGTAGTGTAAAGAGCCAAACTAGGAAAGGGTAACTTTTAACTGCTTATGGTTTTGGCACAGCAGGGAGCTCTGATCCTACCTGGATATCCAGTGTCTTGTTGCTACACGCAACAAACATCCTGTCAGTGGTTAAGAAGCTGATTCAGTGTTTTTTTTCCCTTCTCTTTCTCATTTTAAATTATTTTGAGTGAAGAAATCTAACAGTACTTTAATGTACAAAGCTGTTTATTTCCCCTTGCCTGTAATGCAAACTCTTTTTGACCCACAACTTTTTTTTTTTTTTCCTGGAGCTCTAGGATTGAAATATGAACAATCATAACAATCAGTCAGATGATAAATGTTCGATGGGGGGAGGGGAGAAACTCTCTGAATAAATGYTAAACAAATTAAAGCCTTTCTGCAAGGTCATAGGCCCAGAAGTTCCACTTTTCCATAGAAACTGAAAAACATCCACTACTTAATATCATATTAACATAGAGATGTCTAGTAGTGCAGTGCTAGACTTGATTCTCTGTTGTGCTGAGTGATTGCCTCCTCCTGCCTCTGAGAAAATGTAAGTGAACAATTTCTTCCATCTGTATACCACCTCCTATTTAAAATAAAACAGAATATCTAGTTAAAATGTAAATTCTCTTTTTTGATCTCTTACCCCCACAGTCATACTAAAAGTTACACATAAATTTCCCCTGGTATTTGCTGGATTTTCTGGCACTACTTCAAGTTTCATATGTAGAGGTTTGCTGTGCATTCTACTCAATTTTTTTTGAGAAATAAGTTCTGTATATATTGCTCTGCGGTAACTTTAGTGAAATCTACAAATTATTGAATGAATATATTTTTAAGAGATTGTTTCTCCTWTTTTTTGACCCCTTTGAGGTACAATCCATGTTGCTCTTGAATGCAAGATTGAATAATGAATTTGGTGTCAGGCATGAGTGTTAGCCCTGCTCAGTGACTTATCTCAGAGGGTGTAGAGAGGAGGGAGCAACAAAAGCAAAAAGTAGGAATAGTCCCGGTTCTCTTATTAGCTTACTCACTTTTATGGGCCCAACATTGTTCTCTGCAAAGAGCTCAAATACCAGTACAGTAACTAACATAAAGCTAATTCCTTTTCAGGCCTTTATATAACTGAAGTTCTTTTCTGTTCCAAAGTTTTAAAATATCAGAACGTGTTGTTCTGTTTGAACTCAGGGGTTTTTTTTATACGTTTAGGTATTCCTCAGCACAAGTGTCTTGTTGCAGTTGCCATCTTAAATACAAGGCTGTTTATCTCTGCGTACTGCTGGACTTGTATATTTATTTCCTTTATATTCTATGCTGCAAGGTATTAATGCTAAATTTGGTGTAAAGGTGATAACCTTTTCCAGTCCTACTTGAATGATAAATGTTGATCTCAAATTTTCAGGTCTCTTGGGTAAAGAAATAAGAGAGATGGATTTTACTGTGCTACCAGTTCTGTAGACTCTCTTCTGTGAGTATGTCATAGCCACAGTCCTCTTCTGCTTCTGTAGGATATAACCCTGCACAAATATTTGTTTGTTACCAGTTGAAGCAAACCTTTGTTCAACTATAMATTGGCAGTTTTAAGAGAAATTTGTTGATCAGAAAGTGTCTATAACCAATTTTTCCTTATCTCTGGCTATTTTCTGGCAGTTACGAGGATCAGTGATTAGATTATTTCCAGGGAGGGGATAGACAGACCTTTCTGTAATGACTTGAAAATGTTATGGGGTCATCTAAGAGTGTACCCACTGTTGGAGCCTGGCTGCAATTTGTGGAGGTTTGTTGTGGGGAGGTTGATTTTTTTTTTTTTTTTTCAACTGCCCTTTCACTGGACTTGCTACAATTTGTGGAAAAGCAGGGTGTTGCAGAACAGTTAGTTTCAGAGTGTTTTGAATCTGACCACTGCACGAACTGAGAGCTACTACACTTGAGTCACAAACTGAAGCCCCAAGACCAACATAAGGCTTGTCCCAATTAGAATCCTGAACTCTGCACTGAGAGTCGGGGGGAAATACAAGACAAAAAATTCACATCAATTTGAAATTTTTTTTTCAGGCTTTGGTTCTATATTGCCCTTGGTAGGGCAGTTGTATGTAATTCTGCATGTGGACCTCTGAGGGAAGCTTAAATTTTCTTTGCTGTGGTAACCGTGGCAGAGCCAATGCATTTTAAAGGAGAATTCAATCCCTTTTGCTGTGGTTGCCACAGCAAAGTAACTCTCTTAAACAGCCATAGCTGTATAATGAAACATTATTGCACTGACATACCTTCCTTGTAGCCTTATCCTCCTGATTTCACATAACAATACTTCCATTTTTTCTAAGTGTACTCTTTAAGCAGAAACCACATAAAGAAATGCTTATAAAAGGGGAAGCAAACACAAAAATTTCTGGGCAAAGACAATGCAAATTGCGAGACTGAGTGATTTAGAGCCAATAATGATTGATACTACTCCAAATCTTCTATTCTATTCTTTTTTGCTTATAGAAACCTGTGTGGTGTGGGCTGGTGTAGCTCTGCCGATTTGTATTGTATACTGTGTTTTTCAGGACTCTGCTCTCAGAGCCTCTGGTGCAAGCAAGATTCCTTGTTAGCCCTTAGCCTCAAGAGTTCTGGGTTTCAGCTAGGAGTGTATGAACTTGAGCATACAAAATAAGTAATGCCCATGTAAACCTGAGTTTGCCGGCAGCCTGATGCCATTTACTGTGAGTTGCAGCCTTCCTTTCAATACATTTTGAATCAGATAAAATAGCTGACATGCTGATCTCGTTGAACATTGAAGTAGTAAGCAGAGAGCATGTAAGAAAGTGACATGACATAGCATAAAAAGTTACACAGTAGAGGTTTGGGTTTGTTTGGTTTTGAGTGGTGTTACTTAGCTTTTTTTCTTCTACSATTTTATTTGCTTACTCTACAGTGAGGGAGTGAAGCTCTGGAAATATTATACCAGTCTGACTAGTGGGGTAAAAAGTGACAAAACAAGGCTCATACAAAAGGCTGTAGTTATTTCCTTCCAAAGCAAAGAGGGAACAGAGGAAAAAGGACTGTGAAATGACTGAGGTTCTTGCTATCTCTCTGCTGCTCAATCCAGGAGAGCCAGAATGTTTTTGCTGTCTCTCTGGTCCTCAATCCAGGAGAGCCGGAATGTTCTGTATAGCTTCATATTTCTGAAGCAGACAAGTTATCCTCTGAGTTTTGTTTAAAACATAGCAAGGTTTCAAAAGCTGAGGAACATAAAACCAGTGAGTTGCAGAGGCAGAAACAGTACCCTGTATGTCTGTTCCCTGCTATACCCAGGAAGTTTCATGATCTTCCAGTACAGTAAGGGGTGGTAATTAAAACTGAAAGCCTATATAAATAAACAGGCTGCTTCCTCTTTATAAACACCTTTAAATGCATATGCTGGTAGAGGGCTTGAATGCCCCCAAGGACTGAAAAACTAGTAGTGAAGACCATAGAGTTGTAGAAATTAGTGGTCAGGTTGTGGAAATTAGTGCAACTCCATTGATATCAATGAAGATAGTTTCATACTAGCTGGGAATTTGATCCCAAATTAGTGCTGCAAGAGTCCTGGAAGGATTGCTTCTGTATTTTAAGATACGTAATAGATTAACCATACAATATTCCTTGTTTACGGAATATAAGAAAGAGGGCAGTTCTGTTCTATGTTATCACAGAATCACAGAATGGTTAAGGTTGGAAGGGACCTCTGGAGATCATCTAGTCCAACCCCCCTGCTCTAGCAGKGTCACCTAGAGCACATTGCACAGGATTGTGTCTAGGTGGGTTTTGAATATCTCCAGAGAAGCAGTCTCTACAACCTCTCTAGGCAGCCTGTTCCAGTGCTCTGTCACCTTCACAGTGAACAATCTTTTACTCATATTCAGGCAGAACTTCCTATGTTTCGGTTTTTGCCCGTTGGCTCTTGTCCTGTTGCTGGGCAACTCTGAAAAACAGTCTGACCCCCTCCTCTTGACACTCTCCCTTAAGGTATTTGTGTACACTGGTAAAGATCCCCTCTCAGTCTTGTCTTCTTCAGGCTAAAGAGACCCAGCTCTCACAGCCTTTTCTTATAAGACAGATGCTTCGGTCCCCTAATCATCTTTGCARCCCTTTGCTGGACTCTCTCCAGTAGTTCTGTCTCTCTCTTGTATTAGGAAGCCCAGAATTGGACACAGTACTTGAGATGAGGCCTCCCCAGGGCTGAGTAGAGGGGCAGGATCACCTCCCTCGACCTGCTGGCAACAGTCCTCCTAATGCACCCCAGGATACTATTGGCCGCCTTGGCCACAAGGGCACATTGCTGGCTCATGGTTAACTTATCCACCAGGATTCCCATGTCCTTCTCCACARAGCTGCTTTCCAGCAGGTCAGCCCTCAGCCTATCCTGGTGCATGGGATTATTCCTCCCTAGGTGCAGCAGCCTGCACTTGCCTTTGTTGAAATTCATGAGGTTCCTCTCTGCCCAGCTCTCCAGCCTGTCCAGGTCTCTCTGAATGGCAGCACAGACTTCTGGTGGATCAGCCACTCCTCTCTGCAAGGCACTCTGTCCCTTCATCCAGGTCACTGATGAAAAGTTGAACAAGACTGGTCCCAGTACTGACCTCTGGGGGACACAGCTAGCTACAGACCTCTAGCTAGACTCAGCAGTACTGGGGGGGTTAGGTTTAGCTCAGTAGGTTAGAGTGTGTTGCTAATAGTGCCAAGGTCGTGGATTCAATCTCCTTATGGCTACTCATTTGAGAGTTGGACTAGATGATCTCCAGAGGTCCCTCCCAACCTTACGAATTCTATGACAACAAACCTTTGAGCTCTGCCATTCAGCCAGTTATGCTTTGTACTGTCCTGCTGAAAGTTATAGGAACAGAGGTCAGGTACAAAAAACTAGCTATAGAAAATTCTATTTTCTTGTTTTTGCCTTTTCCTTATTCTCTCCAGCCAACGGTGATTTGTCTAAATGAAAGCAAAGCAGGAGATTCCAGGAGCCAGATTACATGTCCCTGATGGAACTTGTGATCAAAACTACTAACAGTTAATTATGTGACTTGTATCTTGGTGGGATGCCCGAGGAAGTGGATTAGTATTGCTCTAAACATTGTCAGGCATAAACAGCAGGAAACTGACCCTATTAGAGAGTGCCAGTGACTTAACATAAACTCCCATAAAGAGCTTCAGGCAAGAGTTGTTCTTAATAAATATCCCAATATTGAATCTGAGGGGCTTTAAATGCAGTTTGCAAGATTGCCACATGTAGCAGTTCTTCCCAGGACTTGGCATTGCTGCAGTTTCACTCCAAAGAAAGCAAACAGTAGTGGGCTGGACAAGAGTTTTAAACCTGGATTTAATTTCTTGAAAATGAAAGAAATGTGCCCTTTTGAAAGCTTTTTCCTCTCATACAGAAGGACAAAAAAGTAAAATTCTGATTGTTTCTCTATTATCCTGGAGATTTTCTTGTTGAGATTAAAGGGAATGTACTGTTTTTTTTAAGGAGCATCTTAAAGATGAAGAGAAATTATTTAAGAGACCTCATGCTTTGAGAAAGCATTCAGACTGGGCAGGTAGAAAGAGACTTCTAGCCGAGTTCACCAAAGAAGCATACCCAAATGAAGCATTTCTTTGGCCTGCAGTTTTGCTTGGCTGCATGTGTAGTGCATTCATTAATATGGCTTCTAGGTTGTAAGGTCAAAGCTACAGGGTTATCCATAGAGAAGTGGCTGTGCATAAGTCTTTTCAGTATGGGGTTTTGATGGCATAATACTTGAGAGTGGTGAAGTGTATAAGGTATGTGGAAGCTAATAAAACTTTTGCCCTAGACCATAGCACCGTCTTTTTTATGTGCCACATATGTAACAGGAAAACCATATATATTAGGAATGATTTTAAAATACTAAAATGTTTTGTGACTATTTGGCATACCCCTTCGTTTTAAGTAAGGTGATCTAGCTATTCTGGCTTCAAGACAGGTAAAGTGTGGAAAAATTTGCAGGGAACTCTGTATCACTGCTTTGAAGCCTTCTGTCTTGAGATATTCAAGAGCTAATGGCTCTCCATCAGTGCTGTCTGCCAGTTAGGAAAGTCTCACATTCCCAAATTTTGGTAGCATTTAGGTGTGTATAAATGGCAGCACCTACTGCAGAGCAATAACTAATTGTGCTCCACAGTGAATTACATAAAGTTTGGTTTAAATTTGATAAAAGGCACTTTAAGTAATTTCTGAACTCTCTGTTGATCTTTTCCAACCCTACCTGCCAGTGTGGAATGATAAGCCATCCCCTTGACAAAAAGCCTACGAAAGGACATCTTTGCTGTGTGACAATGTCATATGGAAGGATTACTGATTTAATAGAGTTGAGTTTTGGTTTTGCTCAAGCAGATGCATCTGTCAGTCAGGATAAAAAAAGGAACAGTGTTCTATTTTCACTTCAAATTTCCATGCAAATTCAGCAACAAAAGATAAAATTTGTAAACAACTTCTGCTAAATCTATGGCTCGTGTAGCTGTTGAAAAACAGTAACTACGCTTGAATATTATGTAAATAACATTAACCAAATATGACAGTGAGAAGTTGGTGCATCAGACACAATCGTATTATTCAGCTCTGTCATGGACTGCTTCTAGGCACAGCTTGGAAAACAGTGTTTAAAAGATTACTTTCCAAAACAGTATCTCCTTACTTTTTTCCAATCTTTTTTTTTCTTTTATCTTTTTTTCTTCTATGACTTCCTCTACCTCCAAAGCCATCCTGTGTTTTTGTCCTTTCTCTTACTATTGTTTATGTATCTATGTGTATATACACAACAAATATTTTTAACAAACTAAAAATAAAAATGGAATACTCTTGCCATTAAGGAAATGTGTGACTTCAGACTTTGTCTGTACTAAATATTTCACTCTAGTAGTTATGCGTATCAACATGTCTATGGGGATGGATATGTGATGATTGTCTCATGTATATGAAGTCCTTGTGTGGCAAAAAGCTGGTATGTGGTCAGCTCTTTTGCTTAACTGAACTTATCAAAGGCTATAATATCAAGAAACTAGATCTTTAGAGGCAGTCATATAAACAYAGTGATAGTGGGAAACAGATGTCTCAGCATCTATTACAATTGAGAATTTTCTTTCTCTTTTTTTGAAGAAAAGGTTTCCATGGTTTTAAGATGGGCATTTTTTGGTGAACTATATCATAGTTTGCCTCCAGTAATCTGTGGCTGTTATTTATATCTGCCAAGGAGAGCTATAAATTCAGCCTTGACACGGTTTCAATAGTGTGAACCTCCAGATCTGCTCTAATCCCAAGATTAGATACTGAAGTGCTGCTTCAATTGTGCAGTATTATCACGTACTATCACTTGGCCCTATTTCAAACTGTAGCTCTATTGACAATACTTTCAAAGCTGTTGCTAAGTTGTGAGCACTCTGCTTTATCTGCTGCTGCTTTTACAACTTCATCTAGCTATACTTTCTTGCAGGAAGCACTATGCTAGTAATAATCACTCGACAAAATGATGATGCATGTTTTGCGTTTCTTCATATAAGAGTCTTTGTTCTACTCTTAAACTTTTTTGTGTCCTTGAGGATTTTAATCAATTTTGCCATTCTCTTTCTTGTTACCATTAGTTCCACCTACATAATTCTCCAAAATAATCTTTAAAAAATGTATGTTTGTGTCATAGCACTGACTAGTGTAAGTTTAGCATTTTTTAATTGGGTTGTTATTCTTGCTTTTCSTAAAAGTTGTTATTCATTACCACCTTCAGCCAAGGCACTTTACAATAAAGAGAGGTCATACAAGGATTACTTACAAAATATAAGTAGATGAATTGAGAAGGAAATATGTCCATTAATCAGACCCAGAAATAAGGCTTGAGTGCTCTGTGTTTGCCTGTCACACGTGAACGGGAGGGCCTTATGAATTCATATGCCAACCATACAGAAGAAAATTGTGGTTTATGGAATCACTTGGGATACAAAATGCCTAAATTAGATTTTGAGAACCAGCCTGAAAGAGACACTGTAAAGAGGAAACTGCTCATCCACATGTCCAGTGTGAAAGACTTCCGGGAAGAAACTTCTGAAAGAGCAGTGTTTATTTTGGGAAGTTCTGTTAGCTGTTCTGTTTCTGACACGCAGGATAGGTTACAGGAAATACCAGAGCTGCCCAGTGTAGGGGATACGGTGGAATGCTGCCATCAGACAGCCTTCATGGAAGAGGGGAAATTTGCACAAATGTATGCTTTAAAAAGAGCTTTAGCAAGAGACTTTAGCTGAAATGAACACTGGTGCTGCATTTTTCTTTGTCAAATCTTGGTTTCTCCCACAATTTAGAAAAGTAAATGCCAATTCAGGAAAATAAGACATCCCCACCTGCATCTCACCCACATTTTTGAAGGTCAAGGAGTCTTACAATATGCATTCTTGACTAGTGTTGTTATGCTGCTGCTCCACTTAGTGTAAATTTGCATCATGTGATATACACTCTTTTTTTCTTTTTTATACAAACATTCACAGCAAATACTTAGGATGTTAACTTTTGAAATTATAATATTATGATTTCACCATTGATAAATGGGATGTTCTCTGAGGCTTTGAGCCAACATAAGCAGATGCCACTTCACATCCTGAAGTTTTTCTCCGTAAACATAATACCTGGAACCCTTGACAACAATTATGAAGACTGCTGTATTTCCCTGTTTGTCCTCTATACTGTCCTACCAATTAGAACTATTGCCAGTAAGCATGACCTTGTATGCTGCATACTGGATGGTTGGTATTCTGAAGACAAGTAGTTTCTTTCTCCAATTTTTCTTCTGTTGTTAATAATTGAATTTCTTATATATCTTGGTGAATCTTTCTGTATCCTTGAATTTACACTCTTATCACTACTATATTGCACCAGGAAAAAAAAAATCAGTGTGTTATCTTACAGAAGTGCTTTGGAATTGTTAATTCTGTCCAGACAAAGTCTGTTCTATATTTTCCTTAAAGTTTACAATAAAACCAAGTAACACAGAAAAGGTATGTAAAACTGAGTTGGTTATCAGTGACAAATATTCCTTTGCATTTTTAGTGCATATAGCATAAACTCTATGAACAGTTGTTTATACCTTTGCACCCAAGTATATGTAGAAAAGTCTAAACCTAAAGCCCCAAGCAGTCTGGTTTTAYACGTATCAAAGTGGTGTTTATCTCATGGGAAACTTATGGAGTATAGCCAATAGCACAGCTCTACTTCATCATCTGATAGCTAGAGGATACAGTTATTCTGCCCCATATGTGTACTGGGATAAAAATATTCTGTGTGAAGGATGAACTGTAAATTTTCTTCTGAAAATGCATCCTGAAATTGGTGAGGAGTATTGTTGTCTTTCGAGTATGTGATCTGATATTTGACTGTCTGGAAGTATATGTGGTGACTCATAAATATCCTAAGTTTCCAAGCATATCCGTGCATGTATTTTTTAAAACATCCATTTAATCATACCTTTGAGAAGACACTATTTTCCTGCTTGCTTATGTTTTAGTGTGCTTTTACAAAGCTTTCTGTGGGCTGTGCAAGATGTGGTCTTTCAGTATGATCCTCTTCCAGATGATCTAGTTTGTGTGTTAAAGCTTACACACTGAGTGTCTAAGGACACTATCTGTATGAAACAAGCCATTGGACTTTGCTGGTTGTCAGACAGATAATCAAAGGGGATAGTAGCATGAATTATGCCTGGCGTACAGGACTCTGATRTTCACAAATTTCTCCAGAACACTGGCTGATGGTCGCAAATGTGCTTGGCAATCTGGATTACCAAATGAGGTCAAACTGCAACTCAATGTCATCCCATTTGGGGCATTAATACTCAAGAGCAGTGTTTGAGAAAATGGTTTCTCTGTGTTCTGCAGGATGCTTCCGCTGTAAAAAGTGATAAACAAAAGGAAAATTGTTCCTATTTTTACAAGCAGAGCAGGTAGGATATCACTGTTCAGGAAATCCTTACTTTGCTGAAAGAGATGATCTGTACATAATCTTAAAGGACTATATGATGAGAGTGACAGTTGTAGAGAGCTGCAGTTAACTCATATGGTAATTTTATCTCCATTTTTCTTTAGTGTGACTAATGTCTACAGACTTGGTCTTCTGTGATTCCATCAAGTGATACTGTAAGTGGATAGCATTCCCATGCATCTGCTAATGGATCTACTCCAAAATAATTCTGGAATAGAACCAGACTAAAGAAGATACCTAATCCTAAATCCATTATTTTTTCCTGTACTCTTTATGGTTGATTTTTGTGGGTTTTTGTTGTTGCAGTAACTCCCTGTGCTCTCTCCAGCTGTATGTATCAGAGTTTGAAAAGTGGTAGCTGTAGACAAGATGCGTGGAGGAAGCAGAATGGCTGGAAAACTGATGAGAGAAATTGTATGAAATATTCCAGTTTGTTAAGTGTTTAAGGAAGGTGGCATTACTAATTAACAAACCTTAAAGGTCTTGTAGCAGAAATTACTACATCAAATGCAGACCACAGGGTTTTTGGGTGGAGAACCAAATGGATACCAGGAAGCATTTGACTGTGGACTGGCATGATGGGAAGGATTGTCAAGGAGAAACCTTATGCTACAGAGAGGAAAAGCTGGAATAAAGTCAGACTTGCATTGCGATAGCATGCTTTCCTAAGAGACTTGGGGAAGTGGCCTGAAGTGGGGATTATGAGCCAAAGCAGAGAGAGAGATAAGGAAAGGATAAAAGAGTGTGCACACACCCATGAAGCACAGAGGCTTGGAAAGAGAACTGAACACCAGTTTCCTGATTACAGTCACTAGCTGGAACTTCCAAAGCAGATRGGAGGAAGTCTTGTTTTAAGAAAAATCAGTACAGACCTTCTAGCAGAGGGAAGAACTACAAGACTGTTAAGTCTAAAGAGAACAAGCAATTGCTGAAATAAGTCTGACTTGAATCAGTTGGAATTACAGAAATATCCCAAGAGCATTTATATTTGCACATAGTGGGGAGAAATTGAACTATGGCTATACTGGATTTCATGAAATAACATAAGTATCAAAGGCAATATCAGGTTACTGTAGTAAGGACTCGCTGAAGAAAAGATTTTGGTTTAGAAGGCAGATATGGAGAAGGGGATATGCTGGAAGTTTCTAGTTATTCCGTGAAATTATATGTTATTTAAAGTAAGAATGAAATGGCAGCAACATGGGATCCTGAAAAGAAATTAATGAGCTCTGCTGTAATTCCACTGAAGCTCCAACAAGTATGTGAACTGTGCAAGCTATGTAGCCAGGATTGTTCTCAATTTGCAGAGCAGATTTGCAAACTCTTTTCCAGTCTGCTCAGTTTACTCTTAAATAAAATATCCTAGTAAAATACAGATCTTGTCCTGTGAACCCTTCCCAAGAGAGAGTAGTCATGCTTTATTCCCTGACACAAGAATGAGTATTGCACTCAGTAGTGTTGGTCCCAAAACACAAAGTYCTCCACTCACATAATCCTTCAAAACTTAAGTAGCAGATTTCTTAGAGACCACAGATACATTCCTTACTGATAAATTATTAACAGGTTATTGAGCTGTTGAGCATAAGAAAATAAATGTGAGATAATTCCAAACTTGTAGCAACAGGTTTACAATGCAGTAGCTCTAAAGGAATTGATCTGTACAATTTGAAAAGTGGTATTAGCTAAACTAGTCATTAGATATGTCACAAGGCTAAAAATAGCCCTATAATCGTAATTCTGTCAGCATGCAAAAGGATGGGATTTCACGAGGTCACACAAGAACTGCAGTCCAAGAGCTTCAGTTTGTACCAGCTTGAAACAACCTAAGCAAGAAAAACAGCACAGAAAGGTTCTGGAGCACTGGGCAAGATTTCTGCTTCCAGGAAAAMAATTCCTTACTATTTCTTTGTAATAGTACATACCATTAATATATTAATGAAAACTTGGCAATTACTGTGAGCCTCTTCTGTAAACGCTGTCTACAGAAAGGATGCTTTGTTGGCTTGTGAAAAGCAATCCCAGGTGACATCCTTGTAACATGCATCTGCTTTACATGCTTCCCCCCCCACACACTCCTTCCCGTAGATCTTCCTCTGACCTGTTCTTGAGGACAGGCCCTGGCATGACACTGATGCATCACTTTGTTTTGCTAGTGTTACACATATACCTTCTACAAATGCAAGTGACTGTATGTGATTAAGCCGTGGGAATACTGACTTCTGTACATATAATAAGATGAGTTCGGGGAGAGATTAAGTATTTGTTGTGTACCTATTTTAGATTTATTAGAAACCTGAAACTTCATATGTGACTGGAGTACAGGAGGTTGTAGGTGTTTTTAACTCTTGTATGTACCACCAGATTGGAGCATTTTTTGCCAAAACCTCAAAAAGTCAAATTCCTGCTTCTCCCCACCCTCTCTAACTAGAGAGGATAAAGAGGAGGAAAGGGATCAAAGGTGATTTATTCTGGCCTGTGTCCTCCCTTATTGAAAAGGTATCTCTTTAGCTCACTTTCCTCTGCTTCCTCCCTCTTCCTGCAGAGACAAATAAGAAAGATACTTTTTAGTTGCTCACGAGCAGGCTGGGAATTTCAAGTGGCATCTGTTGTCTTCTGAATAAATGGAACTACAGAATGTATGAAACCCTGCATGAAAGGGATTGTTGGTGTTAGTTTATTTATATTTTATTACAGATTTTTCAGTAGATTCAATTCAACTCTGCATTTTTACTCTCAGTGAAAAGAATACATAAACCAACTTTGAATCTGATGAAAGGTGAAAATGTTTTCAAATGTGCTTATAGCTGTTTGGGTATTGGTCTTCTGTAGCTCACCTAATGATATGATTAACCTGTCTAGTTCTAAAATAGGTAATCTTCATGCTAAAGTTTTAACTTTGAAATAGTATTATGACATCTTGCAGCATTTCTCACTCCCAAGTGTAATTATGTAATGATACCTATTGCCTCTGGTAGAGTTCTCAAAGTCTGATTCAGGATTTGCATGGCTTTTTGGTGTATAATTTCAGTTCAGAAATTACAAATTGATTTAGAGACTCCAGTGTCCATCTGTGTATTTTTAAGTGTTGTACTAGCTGAAATCTGAGAGCTGTAAAGCAATAAGTAACCTACTTACCCTTTAACTTTATTACTTTAAAAAATGGCTAGTGCTCCAGTTTGTGGGATGTTGCATAACATGAGACTCCCATGTATGATTTATAACATTGACATCACAGACTGCACTGGTTAATGTCAGCCCTGGAGTGCTGTTTTATATCAGCAGCTATCAAGCCTATTCATTATCAATAAATAAGAAATGCCAAATAGTTTCATTCACTTTTCTTGAAAAATGTTGTATTTTTTTTTTCTTTTGAGCTATAGGTATTAGTATAATTATCTGATCAAAAGCCAAATAGGGGGAAATGAAGGGGGGGAAAATGAATAGTGTTTATTCTCACTGGCAAGCTCTCTTTCCCCTTTCTGCCCCCACATACCTTGTTTCAAGGCTGAATTCATTCCACACATATGTGAGGATCCACTAATGGTGGCTTGCGCTTTTCAGTTTCTGAGGTTGCTGTGTGTCCTCTGGCCCTCAGCACAAGCTAAAACAGTTACCAGGGCCTCGTGAAGATGGGGGAATAGTCTGTGCTCCATCCCATCTCACAAAGCTCTTGTTGCAACGGACTTTGCATCTGCAAACTTGCCCTGAGCCCTTCAGGGGTATGCAAGGAAAAGACTGCTTTGTGGCCGTATGCGAGTGCAGCATATCATGAACTCAGCTCCAGTTTATGACAGAGAGGTCTGGGATGAGCTATGCTTAAAAGAGTTTCTCCTAACCCTGTCCCCAGTCCTGCTGGTGACTGTGGGATGACATCCTCAGGTCAGGTAGCTGCATGTATACTTGCAAGCAGTTACCTGTGTTACATAAGTTGCCACTTCGGCATCAGCAGGGCCTTTCTCATAGTACAATTTACTAGAGTAGGTTTTTGCTGTTCTGTCCTCTTCCTGTGTGGTTTTCCTAAACCTTTCCATATTGGGAGGTAGGAAATCAGTTTAGGACTGAAACAAAAATTCTTGTACATATGAATAATTGTGTTTTGGGCTTCTTAAAAGTTTTATAAGCAGTGTGTRTGTGTGTGTGTACGCACATGCACGCACGTGCGTGTATGTGTATATATAAATGTTAAATTTATTTAGTTGAATAATGATGGATCATCTTACCACTGGCCAGGTACTTAATAGTATTGACCCTATGTTGTATGACTTCAGTTCACTGCCAAAATGTTCTGCAGGGGAGCAATGAAATGGAATTCATTTCAATTAATTATTCTCATTTAGACTAGGGCCATTACATTAGGCCATGCACAAATGTAGTCTTCTAAATCCAGCTAAATCTGGAACCTCGATTTGTTTTTTCTTAAAATTTCTTTCTGAGCAAGCGTCTCTCTAAGGATTTTTTTCTGAGCAAGATCTCATTTGGACAAACAAAACCTGCTGGTCCAACACAGATTATCCAATTGTGAAATATAAGGAAATAAAATACAGTGTTATTAATGGGAGATGCTGGTAGAGCTTTTCAATACAACAAAAATTTGTATCCCCAAACCTTTGTGGTATCTGAATCTTTTCATGATACCAAGGCTATAACAGCAGCTCTTTCTCTGAAATTCCATGTGAAATWAAATAGTGAAAATAATACTTTTGCTCGGTCTCTTGGGTCCAGTGAGGTGTGATCTGAAATGTAGAACTTGAAGGACCTTCCTGGGCTACACAGTTTAGACCAGTGAATATATGCAAATTTCCTTCTAATTGAACTGTAACATGAGGCCATTTTTCATAGTTATACTGTGAGTCTGTTGGGGTTTTTTTTCATTTACGTAATACCTGACATACTAAATGGGAAGAAGTAACAATCTTAGTTTCCTGTGTAATTTTTAATGAGATTATCCTGTGATTCAAATGGGATTTCAGTTCTTCACCGAAACATGGTTTAAAATTTCAAAGCAAGAGAAGACAAGTCAAAAGAAATGCAGAGAGAAAAAAAGAAATCAGTTGAGAGGAGGTGGGCCCTGAGCCACCTGCTCTGGCTGCCCCTGCAACTAGAGACCTCCTGAGGTACCTTCTAGCCTCAGCTTTTTGGTGGTTATGTGTTCTTCTTCCGTACAGCTTGAAGGCAGGGTATCAAAACTTGCTACACATTTCTGTTGTACTTTTTGTCTTCTCTCTGTGAATCACTTAAAAACTAACCCTGATGCTTATGACAATATTAATTGAACAGCTTGGATGAAGGTATATGAATGATTCTTAGAGATCTATGTAGTATTTCTGCTGTGTATTAGTTAACAATACCAAATAATTCAATACCACTCTTTATGCTGATTTTGAGTATTCTTTGAGATTAATGGATAGAGAACTTCCTGGATCCTGAAAATAAGCACTAGTTATCTGCTCACAAATAAATAAAAAGGCCTCTGAATAAGAATAGAATGAGCTTGCCCTGCTTTCCACAGATATTTTCTGTTCATTATTTAACAGACTTTAGTGTCAGGTATTCCCGTAATGTAATATAAGGACTAGATCATGAGGTTGTATTATGCATCTATATGTATTTATGCAGGTCCGTAGGTCTATTCAAGTGGACTCAATTACTTGGAAAAGTTTCTGTATAACATAGCAATGATGACAAATACTTTCCTAGACTGAAGTGGTTTATTTTTTTCAGTTAATAAAGAGAGGATTCATTACCTGTTTATGAGAACTCGAGAATTACATGAGTAAGACTTGAGAGGATTTAAAGTCTATAGCTTAGTACTGAAAAACAGGAATTGTATTCAGATAGAAAGCCTTCACTGTAATTCTTGCCTGTGTCTTCTTTTCTGTACATGGTTTTACAGCTTCTCTAGGTAAGGAAGTTACTATGTAGTTAGATCAGCTGTGAGTGGATGGAGTACCAGCTAAGGTATGTTAGCTTCCCCACATATGTACGTAGTAATAAGATTAGTTCCAGGTAGCAAGACTTACCCTCTTTCAAAACAGAGTAAATAGTGCTGTGCAGAGCTGCTCACGCAGGAAATGTGTATGCATTACTGAGAACCCTGGAAAGCAGCACTGAATTCCTGCAAAATGAGTTCCCTATAGAGACAAAGCCTTAGAACAGGCTCTGCAGCAAAAAAAAACATTCTTGCCTGTGAAATAGTGGAAACATTTTTTTAAGTTTTACATACTGCTGACTAATAATTTTTTTCTACGTAAGTTACAGTGCTATAATTTTTGCTATGCTTACAAGTGTAGCTTTTTGCATACAGAGCTATTGTATTTTACATACATATCCACTGTAAAGCAATTTCTTTCAGAAGCCTGTCACAGTACAAGATTATCAGAGTTGACTGTGAGATTAGAGCATTACTTACAAATGTATGCTTTACTGTTACTGGTAATAGTATGCAGTCATGGCTTAAAACTGGAAGCAAACATACAGAAATTATCCAGTACATATGAACTAAAGCCAGTTATGCAAGTGGCTCTTCATTTGTTTCTATGAAAAAGAAGATTAGTTAAAACTTCAATTTTCAGTGGAAAAAGAGAACAAATGTGTGTATATATATWAWGTGTATGGAAATTGTAAATAACTATAAATCCTTCATATAAATTCTATATATCATTCAGATATGACAAATGCCAAAAATATTTCAGATTTAAATATAAATATGAACTGCTTGTCCATTGTTTGTTATGAGACATCAGTGCAAAATCAGTATAAAAACCCTCCTGTCTACAATAGTAACCTTTCATACTAGCTTTGTAGTGATGTCTATTATTAAGAAGTGATGCAAAACAATGGGGAATCAGACTTCTGCTGGAATTTCATTCACCTGGTTATTGATCTTCTATAGGACTCCTTGACATGATTATTGTTATTGTTTCTACATTGGAAGCACACGTCTTTCAGACAGGTTGTGCTTTGCTGCAAAAATCTTATGTCCTAACTGTAAAAGTCTATCCCTTACCAGTCTGTTTTTCTGATGAGGGTGAAATACTAGTTTACAGATTTCACCACACCTGTTTGATTCATGGGGGGCTGTGACCTGGCAATGAAATGTTTGACAAAGGTGATCGTTCTTTCGAGAGCCCATGTAGGTTTTATTTACAAATGCTAGGTTTTGAAAGGAATTAAAAGGAGCAAACTTCCTAAATCATTTATAAAGTATCCCATGATGGGAGGGCTTTTTCTTTAACAGCCAGAAAAATATTTATTTGTTTTTACATGATTATGTGACCAGTTTGTCCAGAAAAAAAATCAGACTTCTTCTATAAATTGGACACACTAGCTACTTCTGGCACAAATAATAATGAACTCTTCTATTTTTCAGCCAAAACTAAAAATGCAATATTTTGCTCATTTATTTCATTGATTGGATTTATTTAATAGTGTATTCAGAAATTCAAGGTACTCTTCAATCTACTAACAGAAATATACAAAAGCCATTGGCAGAACTTGTCTCTGTGAGATACTCAGTCAAGGAGATGGACAAATCTCCTTATCTGGATACTTTGTGAGGTTAGCCAGACTCTCAGAGTAAAATCAGTGAAAAGTCTACACAAAGATTTTGTTATCACTTCCATAAATGGTATTTTAATAAATATGTTCATATACGAAGAGGAAAATCTAAACACAAAAATAAATTCAGTCACCTTACAAAGTTCATTGTAAAAAAACAGTGTTACACGTAGGAATGAGAGAGACTGTGTATCACCCTGTTAAAAACAATATAGTTTATTTAGCTCAGATTATGCTTGCTTTATCAGAGTTTTTGTTGCCAGAAAACTGAGGAAAAATACAGTAAGATGAAATTAATTGGCAGGTCTGAATCAGCTGATCTTTTACATTGTAGACATTTCACAACAGACTTAACACAGTAGTATTTCACAGCAGCTCTTTCAAATATGAACAAAAGACTATGCAGAGGGAGGATGACTTTTTTATCTTGGTAGTCAAAAGCTAATGATTTATTTTTAGACATGATGCATACAGAAAAATGGCCTAAAATTTTCCCCAAGTGCCAGGTTGTGAATGGTTCTAAGGAAGCAAGAAGAATTTGGTCAAACGAAATATTGAAAAAGTGAATACATGAAACACTTTATTATAATAAAGATGAAGGGGAGGGAGAAGGGAGGAGAGAGAGAAATGTACAGTTAAATGTCTCTGTTTCCTAAACACTCACAGAAGTGCTGTTTGAAATTGAGCAGAAATGGACAAGTTTCACATTCCTCTTGTGGTCATACAGCTTCCCACTCTTCTAATGCGCTCCTGTAGACTTGGGAGAGTTCAGCTGGCACTGCAGAGCTCACATCTGGGAGGGAGAGCATGCTTTAACATTCCTAGGAATAATTTGGAATACCTGCTTGCCTTGGAATCAATTCCCCCCTGAGTCAGGGGCAGTAGAGCCTGTAGGCCCTGGGGCAGTGAGGCCCTGCAGTCCTCCATGATTGACTGTCAGTGCATAAATGTTATATCAGAGGTTGCAGCTACTGTACATCTCCTAAGCACTTCTGTGGGAGTCTGAATTCCAGAGTTTAAATATGCGTGTTTCCAAGCACAGCTGTCTCCAGAGTCCTAGAGGCACTGGGCAGAGTGTATGTCTAGCAAGCTGGGTATTGCATTTGCAGTGAACTCAGTCTCCACCTAGCATACTCAGTGATTTGCATGCCCATGTGATCAAATGCAGTTAATTTGGGGATGCATGGCAATAGGTCTAATGCAGACATGCCTATTAGCATTGAGAAGATTCTTTTGGCTTTCTCATCTCTCACATCTCTCATACTCACTGGCCATGCTGCACAAGTACTTAAGCTTAGTTCAAAACCGTATTATGAGGTGTTATTTCTAAGAGACGAAGTGGAACTACACTATGATTGTTTAAATGCTGCTGAGTTCCCCTGTCATTAGCCAGGGCCTGGAAGTCTGTCAATCAAAATTATGTGATTATTAGCATTTTAGTGTTGATTTTTCTGATTTATATGTTTAAGCTGAAATAGTGAATAGAGAAGATCATGCCATACGAAGCTGAGAAGCAGTCACTTCTTAATTATTACATCTGTTTTTCTTTTTATTATTACTCCCTGCTAAAGTCAAAAATTTTCAGATCCAGTGTTAAATTCAGAATTTGCTGGCCTCAAAGACGGGGAGTTTTTGAGATACAGGTTGTGGATCATTTTATTCTTGCCTATAATGAAAAGGCAGATTATGGTAGGCATCCAAAGCCAATGAATAATCAGATGTTTTTAGCAGAAGAATACTGTGTACTGTGCAAGCTAAATTACTGTCCCAGATTCTTCTATGGATCTTTAATGGAATCAGTGGCACTTCTTAAGTATAACTGAAGAACAAAAATGATTCTTAACTTAAAAATCAGAAATGCTGATGCAATATCAAATTTTGCAAGTAGATTTTTTTAAGTTTTGATGAATAATTTCCGATTACTCAAGAAGCCCAATTTTTTGAAAAGCTGATGACAGACTTACGGTTATTAT